>NW_015538005.1:68304-80947 GCF_001515605.1 Sinocyclocheilus anshuiensis
TTCGGAAATAATCGCTTTAGTACATTCGGCAGGCAATTATACAATAATAATATTAAAATAGCGGGCCAAATCGGCCACAAGGCCACCAAGAATTGTCCCGGTTCTCCTGATGGCCAGTCCGTGCCTGGTTTCCAGACATGCAGAATGTGCAGGATTCATATGTTGTCTTTTTGCGGCTTAATATTCACAGACACTAGTCCATATCGCGTTTTGATTCAAGTGCACTGACCTACTTTTGATTTATTCGTCCAAAATGTGGCATATTCCTTCCGCGTTAGGCTAGGAATTCCGTTTTTATGACTGGATTCTACGAACCCGTCTGTGTTTTCCGACAGTCCATTGGTTGGTTTGAAAAGGTCCGATGACAGTATAACCTCTGTTCACAGGTGTCGCGCACAGACAGCAGCCTAATGATAACCTCTTTCGTGCTCTTCCCAATATTGTGACAAACACCATATTTAAAAGATAGAATTTGAAGGAAACTGTATGATATGCGCGTTTTATTTTCAAAATGTTTTGTTATTGACGTGTCAGACAGCTATTTACTGCAAAAAAATAAGGCCTATATCTTTCCATAAAAATATAGGCCATAAACGTTCTAAAATATATGTTTACCTTTTAGGCAAATTGCATAAATTAGAATAGTGATGTCTCAAAACGCATTTATAGTCCGTATCTCATATTTTCCTAATGTAGCCTATTCCTACCCTTAACTGCGTTAAACATGTCATGTGGATGGAATATGTATGGAAATGATATGCAGATGACGTTATGCATATTAAAACTAGGCGTTGTAAGTGCCATAAATGGCTATTTCGGGGAGGAGATGGGGTGGAGATTCATGTATGCACAATCTTCCGCTGACTGGGTATTACAAAGGGAATTTTGCGCAGGTTCTGGCGTACGCATGGCTTTATAAATCTGAAAACTTTTGTACATACGCAAAATCTAGCTTTTGTGCGTACGCACACATTTAGGATGAAATCTACGTAAAATTTTATACATGAGGCCCCTGGAGATTTGGTTTGGTGCTCACACTGCACATGGTGTGACCCGTTAAATATAACTATACAAAGTACAATAGTTAATAATAATATTATTGCATTTTATTTCGTTTTTTAACAAAATAATAAAACAATAAAGTATGATAATGCTATTATATTTTTAAATAAAAATTGAGTATTAAATAAAACTACAACTATTTTAGTTTATAATTAAGTTAATATTTACATTTTATTTTTTTAATTTTTATCTTTTATATTAATTTTCATAATTTTCAAACCTAGAGTGAAGCATGAATGAAGTGTATGAGTGGTCTGAAATTATTTACCCAGCACATTTATTATTTTGGTCGCACATGCACACCACTTATGTGTATCCATGCATGGAAACATTGACCACTGCATAAGTAGCATGGGTATATTTGTAGCAATAGCCAGCAATACATTGTATGGGTCAAAATTATTGATTTTTCTTTAATGCCAAAAATCATTAGGATATTAAGTAAAGATCATGTTCCATGAAGATATTTTGTAAATTTCCTACCGTAAATATATCAAAACTTAATTTTTGATTAGTAATATGCATAGCTAAGAACTTAATGTGGACAACTTTAAAGGCAATTTTCTCAATATTTAGATTTTTCTTGCACCCTCAGATTCCAGATATTCAAATAGTTGTATCTCGGCCAAATATTGTCCTATCCTAATAAACCATACACCATTGGAAAGCTTATTTATTCAGCTTTCAGATTTATTCAGCTATAAAACATTTTTTAAATTTACCCTTATGACTGGTTTTGTGGTCACATATGGTTAACAGAAGCTCCACCATACTCACATTAGATATGGTTAACAGAAGCTCAAACATAAGAACATCTCTAGTTTGTTCTTGTGCATTAAGCAAACATGTTTCTGCTTCTGTTTACCATTTGTGATGTGCTCTATGTACATTGATTTGCTTTCCAAGGATGAACACAAGACTTGTGGGTTTGGAAAAACATGAGGATGAGTAAAGGATTAAATTATTTTTATTTTTGTTGTGGACCCTTTTAAAGGTGCTGTATGTAATTTGTTTGACTGTACTAAAGCATAAACATATCATAATATGTTTGCAGATATGTAGGAAGCATTCTAAATTGTTATTACTTGTTTCAGTGCTCCAGCCAGTTATTGTAGTTTGAGATGTGTTCCGTGTCGGAATATGTTTTTGTTTTGGTCTCAGTGATTCTGTGATGCAGTACTCATTTCAACTGCTAGCTGTCAATATTCCATACTGCACCTTTAAATATTTTAAAACTAAAATCTACAGTAACTATGTTGTTGCTTTTTTAATTATTATTATTATTATTTAGTGAGTAATTTGGCTCTTGTAAAGCCAGATAAAGCAAAAGCAGTGGAGAATTACCTGATACAGATGGCTCGCTTTGGACAGCTTGGAGGAAAAGTAAGAATACAGATGAAACATCATTCAAAATGTGTTTATTAATTTTATAATGTGCTATTTATATCACTGAGTGATCATATATCTTTAGATTACAGAGGCTGGACTAATAGAGATCCTGGAGAAAGTCAGTCAACAAACAGAGAAGAAAACAACTGTAAAAGTAAGAACCTTGTGATTAGACTAAAAATATGTTCTTGAGATTGTAAAAATCGAAGTTTCAAAAATCTATAAACATAAGTACCCAGTGAATGTCTCTGTTTTGTTCCCAGTTTAACCGACGACGGGTAATGGACTCCGATGATGAGGATGATGATTGATATGCAGGTGTCATGAGTCAGCTAGGCTTTCTGTACTCGTGGTACTTTTGGTACTCTGGTCTGCTGACCAGGACATGACAGTGACTGACAGATCAGTTGCCCTGGCCAAATCACAAAGAATTTTGATCTGTGGTGATACAGGAACTCTGTTACTGTTTTTCATCTTTAGTTTAGCAGATTCTCTTCATTCAACACATTGCAGCAAAGCTGCTTCATATTTAGAGACTTTTTTGTGAATACAGTGGACAATTCTGATCTCTTGTTATTGCAATAATTGGAACTTGCCCCATATCTTTGATTGCGTGGACTTTTTTTGAGGAAACTTATTTGCAACTGTTTACATAATAAAGGCCTTAAACAAAAATTGTAAGAAATTCTTGTTACATCGGTTTCATTGCTTGTAACCAAACTACAACTTTCTCTGGGCCATGCCACAAAAATACATTTATTTGAGATTTGATGGTGCAAAAATGGTCTTATTTTGTTTTTATTGTTAAACTGTGATATTATTTCAGTCTTATAACCCATCAGTTTTCAAAAACATGCCAAACTCGTAAGTACCAATGCATGTGTTTTGTATTTTTTTCCATGCTGGCAAGCATAAACAGTTGTGGCCAAAAGTTCACTTTACAAAGCGTTAATGATTTTAAAGGTGCACCATGCAGAATTTTCCAAAAAATAAAGTATAGACTTGTACAAAAATAATCTCTGTTAATCTAATAGAAGTGTGGGGTGGTGTGTTTGTTTCTGCAGAAACACTGCCCTGTGCCTGTATTTTCTTGTGTGCTCAGGACGTTTCTGGGCTGCAACCTTTGGCCGTGGGTGTGTAGCTCCCAAATAATAATGATGCATTGTGCAGGTGAGGGCATATTGTCTGAGGCTCGGAAAGCTCCATTAAGTTCTACTGCAGTGGTTCTCAGACTTTTAAGCCAGCAACCCCTAATTTAAGATCTACAAGAACTCACGACCCCCACTACCGAAGCATACACAAACAATAAACAAAACAACATATTTTAACCCATTCACAATATCTGAACTATATTTACTATACATCAAATTAATTTGGGCTTACCTTTCAATGGGATGGGTGTACTTGTTTTTGGCAGCACAAAAGCTTCATCCGTGACCTGATGGTGGATGCAGCTACTCGCAGCGGATCGTTGTTGACAATAATGTTAGAGCAAGTGAATCCATACTTTATGAATTATTCTTGATATTTACGACGTTTTCTACTTTGGTCTGATGAGGTCTTGCTCTTATGCTTAGTCGAAGTACGTGGTGCCGATAACTCCGGCAAACTGTCCACAATTTCTTCAACATTTTTAGATTTGCGAATTACAAATTTATCCATCTCTGCAGTTGCCGTTTCCACGTGCAGGTGAGCGCTGTAGCGATAACTAGTGAGCCAGTCGCTGCACAGTGATGTCATATCTTCGAGTTGTGAAAAATTATTTAACATTTAAAAAAAAACTAATCAATATCTTTAAAAATCAGAAAATATTTAATTGTAGTATTTACTTGTAATACTGAAAAATATTTAGGCTATTATAATCTAAAAAAATGGCACTTAATTTTTTAAACCCTCTCGCGACCCCCAGTTTGAGAACCACTGTGCTGTATTAACACAAAAACGATTTGCTCATGTTGCTGTTGACTTGTTGGCTGCTATCTGTAACTCGACAGATTACAAGGCATTGTACATGTATTTATGATGACAGTTGTTTATTAGTGAGTTTGACTGAAGATGGCTTCTTGAGTTGGTTGCGGTACATGGGTCAATATCTCCATAGAGTGCCTTTCAACCTTCACAATACTCAAAAATTTTGGTTTTAATTTCCCATTCACTTTGTCATGTCATAAATAGTAGACACTCAAGTACTATATAAACATATTAGCTGAGCTCCCACACATTTTTTTTTAGATAATTATGGGCCATTATTTGAAGCATGGACCATAAGAATTGTCCACCCTGTCATGGACATAGATATTACTGTTAAATATGTTTTCATTGCAAAATTAAGATGCTAATTATATTTTCTGAAAGGTATGATGTCCCTTTCCTAAACAGGGTTATTTGTTTGCTTTCAAATTATAAATACATAAAAGATTTTAAAGTGCCCCTATTATGGATTTTTGAAAATTACCTTTCATGCAGTGTGTAACACAGCTCTAAGTGAATGAAAACATCCTGCAAAGTTTTAAATCTAAAAGTGCACCGTGTATAAAGTTATTGGGCCTCATTTATCAATCTAACAGAAACGAGCACAGATCCATGCACACCACACAAATCAACTTACGACAGAATTCACGTGTGATTCATGAAATATTCATAAGCCGTCAATCTCACTGTACGAATGATCGCACGTTGATGAGTGTGGCGGCAGAAAACAATCGTCATTTGAATATCACGCCCCTAAAGACACCCTGGTTAAGGAGCCTCGCCCCTAGCGTTTACGACACAGAGAATAGAAACCCGGCCAAAAAGAGGAAGCAATCTCATGAAAGAGAAATTGATCTTACTCCAAAAACACCGGTTAACCTTGTAATTGCAAACAATTAGGCTACATTAATTTATGTAATTTATATATTAAAATACTGGTAATTATCCACAGCCTATTTAGTTCCCCTCACTCTACAACAAATATTTTAAATTTAATGGTATTCAGAACAGAACAAGAATGAAAAATAAGTAGTTATAAAATTATATATTAAACTGTAAAATAAAACACAAATTAGGCTATAGTGGCATTCATTATAAACAGCATACAAATGTCAAGCAAAACTGAAACGGCATTGGCAGGGGCGTAGATTACGGGGGGGAGGGGTCCCCCCCCCCCCTTTTACTATTACGTCATAAAACCCAGATGATGTACATCTGTTGCTTCTAATGAGATTCTGAGCTGTCCAACCAGTGGACACTTTTATATGCCATAATGCAACAGGAATTGAGGACCCATCAGATTTGGAGGGGGGATTTAGTTTAAATGCTTTTGATTTTTGATTTTTGAAAAAGTAATCCTATAAAAAAACACTATTGATATTTATGTTAGGAAGTGGTTAGATAAGCCCCTTTCACTTAAGACTGCTCTCCTGCTGGCTTTAGCATCAGTCAAGTGAGTGGGTGACCTGCAGGTGCTCTCAGTGAGCACTTTCTGCCTTGAGTTTGGGCCTAACAACTGCAAAGTCATCCTCTCAAGCCAAGGCACTGCTATGTGCCTAAGGTGCTTTCTACTCCGTTCAGAGCACAGATCATTACCCTCTCAGCTCTTCCTGCCTCAGAGGATGAGCGGGGTTTACATTTACACACGGATCTTGCCTGCTTAAGTGGCCTATTGCCCCTGAGGGTGGTCAGGCCTGTTTGAGACATTTTGCTAGAGGACTCCAGCCTCATGGCCTGGGCCTCATTGATTCTGGGCGAGTTCTGCCTTATATTAGCCCATGCCACCTTTTAGGGCCCTTACCTTTAATGCCCTGGGGCTGGGCATGCATGACGGCTCTTCGTTCTTCTCTTGTATCATGGCACTATTGGATTGCATTGGATTATGTTCAGGTCTTATGTGAACATAGAGCCGAGAAAGAAAATGCAAGTGTTAGACCTCCCTGAAAAATTTAAAGCACCAGGGGCATAGATTACGCGGGGGATGCGGGGGACGTGTTCCCCCCACTTTTAATATCACGTAAATTCGTCCCCCGCACTTTTTCAGGCAAGTGTGTTCGCATAGAGGTTTTCAAAAGCCGGTGTGAATAAAAATAGATTTAAAATAAACAGTGTAACTTTTATGTTTGGTTGACTGCATTTTAGTTTGATGATGAATGGTTGAAATTAGGGATGCACCGATACCGATACTGGTATCGGGTCCGATACTGCACTCCTGTACTCGTACTCGTAAAAATGCCCCGATACCAAAAGCCAATACTACACAGCGTGTGAACAGAGCTGTGTCCAGAAAAAGAAACATGGTGATAACAGAACAACAGAGAGTAGAATGAAGTTATTAGAGATTAAGGATGTCTATGAAGTACATGTAAGTAATTAATATAATGTTAAACATTCAATATTCACGCCTGTATAGCGGATGTGCGCGAGCTGATAAGCAGAGCGCGCCGAGTGGATTGGCTGCACAGATGCGCGAACTTGTCGAGTGAATATCTCACAGACATCACTGGAAAGTTTGTAGTTCTGGCGGATATGTCAAAAGCAAGCAAGCAAAACAGTGCACAAGTTACTAAAGTTATTTGGCGTTAAGGAGAGCGAGCGAGAGAGAGAGAGAAAATTAAAGCAAAAGTGAAACTAGCAGACTGTGAAATGCGCTAGGCTATAAGTGTCTCTCATTCTGCACCAATGCAAACACGTGTTTAGCTTGCTTTAGAATTATGGTTTTTATTCGTACGCGAGGGTCCACGTACAGTGCGCATGACGCAAATTACATCACCAAAATATTACGCACATACTCATATAATGTGGTTCCCTGCATTATTTTAGGAAAATGTTTTATGATTACAGTATTGAGCTACTGCAATGGAGCAGCTCTAATGCACCATTAAACAGTGAACAGTGAAAGTAACCAAAGCTTATACAATATATTTTAACAGGTATAATTAAGTGTGGAAATAATTGAAGGAAATATCTGTTTGCTAAATGAAGCCAACTAACATGATTCTTCTCCTTCTTCTTCTTCTTCTTATTTTGTCTCTGTACCCAATATTTGTAAAAAATGACAAATGCTGTGAAAATACAGGTATCGGTATCGGCGAGTACCAAAAATGAAAGTATCGGTATCGGACTTGTTCTGAAAAAAAGTGGTATCAGTGCAACCCTAGCCGAAATATCAGGCAATGGTAGAACTAATGATGTTTGTGTGTGCGTGAGGTGCCTGTGCGATCAGATGGATTAAATCAAATAAAGATATAAAGAATATAAATAAAATGCATTAAAAGCGTCACAAAAACGAGCGTAGCCTATACTTGTTGCAGTGTTTTTTTTATCCTTTTGTTAATCTGTTAATTATATTATAGCCTATTATATATTTTGTGTGATCCTATTTATTTTATTCCTTTTATGCACTTAATTTATGTTTTTCTCCTTTTACAGAAGCACTGCAGGTGCATGATGCGACGATTGAATCCTCATGGTCTGTTGTTTACGCTGCTATTCGCGCATATAGAGCTAAAACCCTGTATATATATAAAAAAGACATTCTAATCTTACTGGTTAACGATCGACTAATGTGCTTCGTTTAACGGTCATGAAAATAAAAATGAACAAAATGCTGTCATTCTACAATTCTCCACCATATTTTACTATGCTGCGTGCAAGTGTGTTTAGTGAATTGTGATTCAAATAACTCATACTGAGTTTTGATAAGCATAGAAGTTATAATATTAAGAAGAGGTATAATACATATAATATGATACAAATCAGGATCAGAAACAAAAGATAGGATTGATGATTCAGAGATTGAAGATGAAATGGATACGGGTTGGTCACAGGTGGAAGGAGGGAGAATAAAAAGGGTAGGAAAAACAAATAAAAAGAGGAAGAAAGATAATGAAGAGGATTCAGTAAGTATAGATGAGGATAGTGAAATGGAATTAATAAGTGGAAGGAGAGAGGAAATAAAAATGATTGTGAGATTTAAAGGGGCATGGAGTAAAAGGAGTAAACCCAATTGAATTAACAAATGAGTTGAGGAAACAATCAGGAGAGATTAAATGTGCAAGAGTACTTCAGGATGGAGCATTGATGGTGATATGTGATAATGAGGAACAGAGGGATAAAGTGATGAAAATGAAGGTTGTGTGTAAACAAGTGATTTCAAGTTGTAAGCAAACAGGTGGAAAACCATGGATATGCGGAGTAATTACAGGGGTACCATTGGAGGTCACTATGATAGAGCTGAAGAGGAATATAAAAGGAGGAAATGTAATGAAGCAAAGCGATTGCAAAGGAATAGGGAAGGTAATAAGGAAGAAAGTATTTCTGTAATGTTGCACTTTGAAAGTAGTGGAATGTTACCAAGTAAAGTGATGATTGGATATGTTAGCTTTAAGGTGAGAGAATATGTGCGTGCTCCACTGAGATGTTATAACTGCCAGAGATATGGTCATATTGCAAGTGTATGCAGAGATGTGTACATTGTGGGGAAGAACATGAGTATTGAAAATGTGGAAGGAATGTGGAAGCAAAATGTTGTAATTGTGGTGGGGCCCATAATGTGGCATATGGAGGATGTGAAGTTAGAAAGAGGGCAGTAGAAATTCAAAAGGAAAGAGATGGAAATAAGCTGTCATATGCGGAAGCAGTTAAAAAAGTGGACTCAAGGAAAAAGAAAGAGAGTGAGGAGAAGGAGGAATGGAGAGATCAAACCAGAAATGAGGCAAAGAGAAGCAGTATATCGGATGACACAATGATAGTAAGTAAAAATAGTTTTGTGTTATTCATGGCAGAGGTCATAAATTGTTCAGCACAGACTGAAAGAAGAACAGAAAAGATACAGATAATAGTGAGAGCAGCAGAGAGGTTCCTGGATATTAAAGGGCTAACATGGGAAATGGTTAGAGATGGTCTAACTTCAGAAATACAGCCTAGTCAAGAATCATGGGATGGACAATAATCTTGATGTTAGTAATATTACAATGGAATGCTAGGAGCTTGGTGGCTAATGGATTGGAATTTAAGGGTTATCTAAATAAGATGGAGGAAAAGCCAGATGTCATATGTGTACAAGAGTCTTGGCTGAAACCTAAATTTGATTTTGTAATTAAAGGATATGTATCTGTGAGAAGAGACCGGGAAGAGGGAAATGGTGGTGGGTGTGTTACTTTCATTAAGTCTGAAATACAGCATAGAATGGTGGGGAAAGGAAGAGAAATGGAATATGTGGTGGTTGAGGTATGGAAGGATGACATGAGTGTTGTAATAATTAATTTTTACAATCCATGCAGACAAATGGCATCGGAAGAGATGATGAAGATAGAAGGGCAAAGTAGAGAGAGGGTGATCTGGTGTGGGGATTTTAATGCCCATAGTAGTATGTGGGGAGGAAGTGTAATTGACAAAAACGGGCAGGTGATTGAAGAATTAATGGATGAGAGGAATTTGATCTGTTTGAATGATAGGGGAGGTACACGAATAGACATGAGAACAGGTCAAGAAGCGGTGTTAGATTTAACTCTAACAAAAAGTAGGTTAGGGGGAATAATTAACTGGAAGGTATTAAGGAAATATACTATAGGCAGTGATCATTTTCCAATTTTGATTGAAATGTGTATGAATAATTGTGTAGAAAGAAATGAGAGAAGAGAAGGGAGATGGAAATATGAAATATGAGAATGGACTGAGTATGTGGAAATGGTGGAGGAGGGTTTAGACATAAATGAAGTAAGAAATGGAGAATGGAGAGAAGCTATAAGTGAGAAAATTATAGGGGTCATGAAAAATGCAGCAGTAAGTAATATTCCTAAGAGTAAAGGAAGAAGAGAGACAAAAATGGTACCATGGTGGAATAAGGAGTGTGATGAAGCTATTAGAAGGAAAAGGAGAGCATACAAGAAAGTAAGAAGAATGCATAACTATCAAGATTTAATGGAATATAAGAGAGAACAAGCAAAAGTAAAAGAGGTGGTAAGAAGGGCAAAAAGGCAACATTGGAGAGATTTCTGTGACAGAATAGGGAAAAGTACATAAGAGAGAACAAAAAGAGGTGGTAAGAAGGGCAAAAAGGCAACATTGGAGAGATTTCTGTGACAGAATAGGCAGAATAGGATCAATAGAAGAGGTATGGAATATGATCAGAAGGATGAATGGAATAAGGAAGGAGATAGAATATCCTGTTTTAAATGAAGGGGAAGTCATAGCAGTAGAAAACAGTGAGAAAGCAGAAATGTTTTGTAATACATTTATAAAAGTAAACAGTACGGAAAATCTGACTGAAGAATTTAAGAGGGAAAGGGAGGAAATATTAAAAGAGCATCCTCATCTATTGGACAAAAGAGAGGAAAGAGATAATATAATGGATGTCCCATTTGGAATGACGGAACTAAAACGAGCGCTGAGGAGAATGAGAGAAACTACTCCTGGTCAAGATGAAATCAGCTATTATATGATCAAGCAGTTAAGTGAGGAATCATTGAGAGTAATGTTAGAATTCTATAATAAAGTTTGGGAAATGGGGGTACTACCACAAAGTTGGAAAGAGGCACTGGTATTGCCAATAAGGAAACCAGGGAAGGATCCAAGTAAGCCGGCTAATTATAGACCAATAGCCCTTACATCTCATTTAGGGAAAGTGATGCAGAGAATGATAACGGACAGACTAGTTTATTTTTTGGAAAAAGAAGGAAAATTATCACCTTATCAAAGTGGATTTAGGGTAGGAAGAGGAACTATGGATCCGGTTATGTGTTTGGAAGCGGAAATAAAGAAGGCTCTATCAAATAAAGAATCAGTAACTGCCGTGTTTTTCGATATTGAGAAAGCCTATGACATGTTATGGAGAGAGGGTTTGATGATAAAATTGCAGGAGATGGGGGTAGGGGGAAGAATGTTTAATTGGATTAGTGACTTCCTTAAACAAAGAGTAATAAGAGTGAGAGTAGGAGACTCTATATCATCTCAAGGAATAATAGAAAATGGCACTCCTCAGGGAAGTGTAATAAGTCTAGTGCTTTTTATAATAATGATAAATGATATGTTTAGTAAGGTGGATAGGAGTATTGGAAGATCACTGTTTGCAGATGATGGGGCTTTGTGGTTCAGAGGAAGAAACAATAAGTTCAATATGGGGAAAATGCAGAAGGCTGTGGATGAGGTAGTTAAATGGTCATACAAATGGGGATTTAAGTTTTCTGTGGAGAAGTCACAAACTATTATATTTTCTAATAAGAAAGTAGACAGTGAATGGAAGTTAAGAATATATAACAAAGATATGGCACGAGTAACATCAATTAGATTCCTAGGAATGTGGCTGGATACTAGACTTACATGGAAAGAACATATTGATAAGATAGTAAGTGTAAAAGAGTTTTAAATGTAATGAAATGTATGGCAAGACAAGAGTGGGGAGCAGATAGAGGGGCGCTTCAAACAGTTTATATAGCAATGATAAGATCTGTGCTAGATTATGGAAGTATAGCATATGGGCTGGCTGCAAAATCTCAGTTAGAGAAATTGGACAGAATTCAAGCGCAAGCATTGAGAATTTGCTGTGGGGCATATCCAACAACACCTATTGCAGCAATGCAAGTAGAGATAAACGAAATGCCGCTTTATATTAGAAGGCAACAGTTAATGGCTGTATATTGGACAAATCTTAAGAGTCAGGATGAGGTACATCCAACAAAGAAAATACTAGGAATATGTTGGGAACAAGGAATGAATAAACATAAGAGTTTTGGATGGGTTGTAGAAGAAGATATTAAGGAGATGGGGATAAACAATTATAGATGTATACCAAGAGTAATGTATCCACATAACCCCTTATGGATTCTTCCTCAGCCAGTAGTAGATTTAACATTACTGAAGATAAGACAGAGAGAAGGAAGTAGTAATGAGATGGAAGTAATGAGAGCAAAGGAGTATTTAGGACTCATGTATGGAAATAATATACGGATATACACAGATGCCTCCAAAAAAAGAGGGAGAGTAGGAGTGGCAGTTAATGTGCCAAAGTTACTGATGAAGAAAAAAGCTAGAATAAGTGATCAACTGTCAGTATATACAGGTGAATTGATGGCTATTCTGCTAGCAGTACAACTAATTAAGGAAAGAGAAATACAAAATGCGGTCATTTGTTCAGATTCATATTCAGCAATAGTCAGTATTGATAACCAAAAATCAGAATCAAGGCCAGATTTAATCATGGAAATCCTTCAAAATCTCT
>NW_015538005.1:82814-125267 GCF_001515605.1 Sinocyclocheilus anshuiensis
AGGGCGTGGCCACTTGAGTGACAGGTGGATTGCCGCTGCTGTCACCACCGTCGAGCTAGGTGGGCGTGGCTTCACCAACCTGCTCCCGCCTCTTTGCCCATTTTCGATTATCTGGGAGTGACGCGCGGTGACGCGCTGCCTCCGCCCACTTTTGAGATTCAAAAACGCTCTTCGGAAATCTACGGGTGACGTCACGGACACTACGTCCATGTTTTTATACAGTCTTGTTTTTATACAGTCTATGTTTCAAACTGGCACAGCGGATTGACTTCGAGCTGAGAGGGAAGGAAGGAGCGGAGGAGGAGTTTCCGGACAGGATCGCCATTTTGGAAGCAGGTGTATTCAGATCGGAGCAACGGAAAAGTTTTGAGTGTGATTCAAATAACTCCTACTGAGTTTTGATAAGCATAGAACTTATAATATTAAGAAGAAGAAAAAGATGGGGAAATCACGGAAAAAAAAGAGGAAGTTGGATCAGAAACAAAAGATAGGATTGATGATTCTGAGATTGAAGATGAAATGGAGACGGGTTGGTCACAGGTAGAAGGAGGGAGAATAAAAAGTGTAGGAAAAACAAATAAAAAGAGGAAGAAAGATAATGAAGAGGAGTCAGTAATTATAGATGAGGATAGTGAAAGGGAATTAATAAGTGGAAGGAGAGAGGAAATAAAAATGATTGTGAGATTTAAAGAGGGGCATGGAGTAAAAGGAGTAAACCCAATTGAATTAACAAATGAGTTGAGGAAACAATCAGGAGAGATTGCATTCAGGATGGAGCATTGATGGTAATATGTGATAATGAGGAACAGAGGGATAAAGTGATGAAAATGAAGGTTGTGTGTAAACAAGAGATTTCAAGTTGTAAGCAAGCGGGTGGAAAATCATGGATATGCGGAGTAATTACAGGGGTACCATTGGAGGTCATTATGATAGAGCTGAAGAGGAATATAAAAGGAGGAAATGTAATTGAAGCAAAGCGATTGCAAAGGAATAGGGAAGGTAATAAGGAAGAAAGTCTTTCTGTAATGTTGCGCTTTGAAAGTAGTGGAATGTTACCAAGTAAAGTGATGATTGGATATGTTAGCTTTAAGGTGAGAGAATATGTGCGTGCTCCACTGAGATGTTATAACTGCCAGAGATATGGTCATATTGCAAGTGTATGCAGAGCCAAAAAGAGATGTGCACATTGTGGGGAAGAACATGAGTATGGAAAATGTGAAAGGAATGTGGAAGCAAAATGTTGTAATTGTGGTGGGGCCCATAATGTGGCATATGGAGGATGTGAAGTTAGAAAGAGGGCAGTAGAAATTCAAAAGGAAAGAGATGGAAATAAGCTGTCATATGCGGAAGCAGTTAAAAAAGTGGACTCAAGGAAAAAGAAAGAGAGTGAGGAGAAGGAGGAATGGAGAGATCAAACCAGAAATGAGGCAAAGAGAAGCAGTATATCGGATGACACAATGATAGTAAGTAAAAAGAGTTTTGTGTTATTCATGGCAGAGGTCATAAATTGTTCAGCACAGACTGAAAGAAGAACAGAAAAGATACAGATAATAGTGAGAGCAGCAGAGAGGTTCCTGGATATTAAAGGGCTAACATGGGAAATGGTTAGAGATGGTCTAACTTCAGAAATACAGCCTAGTCAAGAATCATGGGATGGACAATAATCTTGATGTTAGTAATATTACAATGGAATGCTAGGAGCTTGGTGGCTAATGGATTGGAATTTAAGGGTTATCTAAATAAGATGGTGGAAAAGCCAGACGTGATATGTGTTACAAGAGTCTTGGCTGAAACCTAAATTTGATTTTGTAATGAAAGGATATGTATCTGTGAGAAGAGACTGGGAAGAGGGAAATGGTGGTGGGTGTGTTACTTTCATTAAGTCTGAAATACAGCATAGAATGGGGGGGAAAGGAAGAGAAATGGAATATGGGGTGGTTGAGGTATGGAAGGGTGACAAGAGTGTTGTAATAATTGATTTTTACAATCCATGCAGACAAATGACATTGGAAGAGATGATGAAGATAGAAGGGCAAAGTAGAGAGAGGGTGATCTGGTGTGGGGATTTTAATGCCCATAGTAGTATGTGGGGAGGAAGTGTAATTGACAAAAACGGGCAGGTGATTGAAGAATTAATGGATGAGAGGAATTTGATCTGTTTGAATGATAGGGGAGGTACACGAATAGACATGAGAACAGGTCAAGAAGCGGTGTTAGATTTAACTCTAACAAAAAGTAGGTTAGGGGGAATAATTAACTGGAAGGTATTAAGGAAATGTACTATAGGCAGTGATCATTTTCCAATTTTGATTGAGATGTGTATGAATAATTGTGTAGAAAGAAATGAGAGAAGAGAAGGGAAATGGAAATATGAGAAAGCTAACTGGACTGAGTATGTGGAAATGGTGGAGGATGGTTTAGACATAAATGAAGTAAGAAATGGAGATGACATAGAAGCTATAAGTGAGAAAATTATAGGGGTCATGAAAAATGCAGCAGTAAGTAATATTCCTAAGAGTAAAGGAAGAAGAGAGACAAAAATGGTACCATGGTGGAATAAGGAGTGTGATGAAGCTATTAGAAGGAAAAGGAGAGCATACAAGAAAGTAAGAATAATGCATAACTATCAAGATTTAATGGATTATAAGAGAGAACAAGCAAAAGTAAAAGAGGTGGTAAGAAGGGCAAAAAGGCAACATTGGAGAGATTTCTGTGACAGAATAGGGAAAAGTACATCAATAGAAGAGGTATGGAATATGATCAGAAGGATGAATGGAATAAGGAAGGAGATAGAATATCCTGTTTTAAATGAAGGGGAAGTCATAGCAGTAGAAAACAGTGAGAAAGCAGAAATGTTTTGTAATACATTTATAAAAGTAAACAGTACGGAAAATCTGACTGAAGAATTTAAGAGGGAAAGGGAGGAAATATTAAAAGAGCATCCTCATCTATTGGACAAAAGAGAGGAAAGATATAATATAATGGATGCTCCATTTGGAATGACGGAACTAAAATGAGCGATGAGGGGAATGAGAGAAACTACTCCTGGTCAAGATGAAATCAGCTATTATATGATCAAGCAGTTAAGTGAGGAATCATTGAGAGTAATGTTAGAATTCTATAATAAAGTTTGGGAAATGGGGGTACTACCACAAAGTTGGAAAGAGGCACTGGTATTGCCAATAAGGAAACCAGGGAAGGATCCAAGTAAGCCGGCTAATTATAGACCAATAGCCCTTACATCTCATTTAGGGAAAGTGATGCAGAGAATGATAACGGACAGACTAGTTTATTTTTTGGAAAAAGAAGGAAAATTATCACCTTATCAAAGTGGATTTAGGGTAGGAAGAGGAACTATGGATCCGGTTATGTGTTTGGAAGCGGAAATAAAGAAGGCTCTATCAAATAAAGAATCAGTAACTGCCGTGTTTTTCGATATTGAGAAAGCCTATGACATGTTATGGAGAGAGGGTTTGATGATAAAATTGCAGGAGATGGGGGTAGGGGGAAGAATGTTTAATTGGATTAGTGACTTCCTTAAACAAAGAGTAATAAGAGTGAGAGTAGAAGACTATATCATCTCAAGGAATAATAGAAAATGGTACTTCTCAGGGAAGTGTAATAAGTCCAGTGCTTTTTATAATAATGATACATTATATGTTTAGTAAGGTGGATAGGAGTATTGGAAGATCACTGTTTGCAGATGATGGGGCTTTGTGGTTCAGAGGAAGAAACAATAAGTTCAATATGGGGAAAATGCAGAAGGCTGTGGATGAGGTAGTTAAATGGTCATAAGAGTAATGTATCCACATAACCCCTTATGGATTCTTCCTCAGCCATAAGTAGATTTAACATTACTGAAGATAAGACAGAGAAGGAAGTAATGAGATGGAAGTAATGAGAGCAAAGGAGTATTTAGGGCTTATGTATGGAAATAATATACGGATATACACAGATGCCTCCAAAAAAAGAGGGAGAGTAGGAGTGGCAGTTAATGTGCCAAAGTTACTGATGAAGAAAAAAGCTAGAATAAGTGATCAACTGTCAGTATATACAGATGAATTGATGGCTATTCTGCTAGCAATACAACTAATTAAGGAAAGAGAAATACAAAATGCGGTCATTTGTTCAGATTCATATTCAGCAATAGTCAGTATTGATAACCAAAAATCAGAATCAAGGCCAGATTTAATCATGGAAATCCTTCAAAATCTCTTTGAGTTAAAACAAAACAGAATAGAAGTACAGTTTATGTGGGTTCCAGCCCATGTGAGAATTAAAGGAACTGAAGAAGCAGATAAATTAGCTAAGCAAGCAGTAGATGCTGAAATAGTAGAAATTGAGCTATCACATAGTATAAGAGAAATAAAATCAGTAATAAAGGAGAAAGTGATTAAAAAGTGGCAACAGTATTGGGATAATGAGACTAAAGGGAGACATTTATATGCAATAAAAAATAAAGTGGGAAAAGGTAGAAAAAGTGGGAGAAATAGGAGGGAGTAAAGTATAATTACAAGACTAAGAATGGGACATACAGGGTTGAATAAAACATTACATTTAATATTTAAACATCCAACGGGATTGTGTGAGAAATGTGGACAGAGTGAAACTGTAGAACATGTGATTATTAATTGTATTAATTGGGGGGGATGGCTGCCAAACTCAAATTGATTTTGAGAGCTCAGTGGGAACTGCAATCTTCTATTCGAGAATCTGCTGGAAATCGGATTATTTGCTGGCGGTCCCTGGAACCATCGTATGAGTGAAATGTTCCCGTCGTATCGGATCTGTCAGCTCAGCCTTTCCTGTATCGGCCGCCTAGTATTCGCCGCTGCGGTGTGGATCTACGACACCTACGTTCATTTCGTCGTGCACCACAAGTCAACGATGAACCCGTGAAGTTGAAAATTGCCCTGATAAACGCCAGATCGGTGGGTAATAAGACTTTAATTTTGAATGACTTTTTTGCCACACATTGTCTGGATATACTATGCATCACTGAAACCTGGCTGACGACCGGGGACATGAGCCCGCTTTCTGAACTTCTTCTGCATGTTCTAGTAATGAGTAATATTGTTTCAAATCAAGAAACAAGTTTGTGTTGCCTGATGATAATACTAATAGGCCTATAAATTTTTTTGTCTCTTAGAAATACACATAGTAGCTTGAGTTAGGATGCAGATGTAGATTTATGTTCATTATCAAAATCAGCAATAAAAATTTAAAAAAAAATTGTAGCAATCTCATTTTTATATGGTCAAATTTAATTGTTCTGACTGTTTGAGGTGTTTTTTGGTCTTCCATATGTAGCAGGGGTTTGTTGTTACACCAGATTTTACATTTTAGTTATTTATTTAATTTAATTTAATTTTTACTAATTATTTGTTAGGGGGTATTTTAGTTTGAAAGAGGGTTGTGCGCTCTTGTCGAAGGTAGTAGTTACAGTATGCACGTCGGCTGACGTCCTACGTATGTGAGAGGTTCAAATTACAGCGCAATCGGAGTTCATCCTCTTTCCTGCAATGTCACTAGAGGGGAGAGGTACGATTTTATGAGCTTCATTCATTTGATGATAAATTGTTTTATAGGTGTTCATTTCATGTGATGAACTGAAAAAGTGTTCCATGTGATGTTATATTTGACCATTAGTTCGAGTTATCAATCGGTTAAATGAAGTTTATTTGAGTGCTGTTAATAAGTGAATAGTATATTGCGTGAAATGGTGGCCTGGCATGTGCGTCATGAGTGAGAGATGCGTTAGCGGCTAACATTTTGATTAAATAATATATATATATATATATATATATATATATAAGACGTGTATGTATATTTATATGTATATAATTGGGTATATTTTGTAAGCATACTAAAGACATATATTCTAGTTTATTAATATGATGGATATTGCATTATTGTGTGTTTTGTGGTTGACTACCTGGTGTACTTAAACATGTATTTTGTGGTTAACAGGCAAAAGAGAAAGTTTTGCAGATAACAGCGCTTGTCTGTTTGTGTGTTTTACCGCACAGGTATGTTAATTGGCTTCCAAGAATCACTGTAATGCAGTTTTGAATTATTTTATATAAGAATGACATGTTAATTGATTATCATAATTTATTATTATTATTATTTACACTTTGTATTATTATATATAATGTGTGTTGTAAAGTGTGTGTGCGCTCTTTCCTGCAATGTCACTAGAGAGGAGAGGCAAAAGAGAAAGTTTTGCAGATAACAGCGCTTGTCTGAAGGTGCTGCAATTAAATCACCTTTGGCACTACCAGATTTGTGTGGAAAGTCTTTTATTATTAACATCAAAATAACACAACGCAGAGGAACAACTGCTTCAAAACTGGTGCCGTGACCCATCGAATGGTTGATTGCTGTCGACCGCCGGGATTGCTGACCTGGAATTTTGCTGGCGCTGAGGGGAACTAGAGGTGAGACGGGACTTCGGTCTTCTGTTGCTGTTTCTGCGGTGGTGTTTGTAGGTCAGGCGGTTTGAGTCGTGCACAGGAGGAGACTGCCATTGAACGGAGGATTCAACGTTGAAGACGCAAGACGGTGACAGATGTGCAGACTGTGGGACTGGTGAGTTGTGGCTTAGCTGGATACGACGAGCACCGTGCTGGATCACGGTGACAGATGTGCAGACTGTGGGACTGGTGAGTTGTGGCTTAGCTGGGTCAGATGAGCACCGTGCCGGATCATTGAGGAGTGTCATCAATTAACTGGATAAACTGGATGAAGGTATTTCTCATCATCAATTGACTGAGTTTTCAACCAAAGAACTGTAATACCATAGTGAACTGAATCTTATATGAGGTTTATGGACACTTGGAAGTTTTTGAAGAGTTGTAACACAAATTCGTTGTCGTTTATTTGATTATTTTTTTTTGTACAACATTTTTGTGTTTTGAAAGTGTAATCTGACACCTGAGGGGAATGACTGCTAAACTAAGCGATTTCGGGTGGGACAACACATTTACAGTCAGTGGAGGGCGGGGCAGTCTAATGAATACGCCTGATGAAACAAGGCTGTTTGGGGACCCTCAGTACTGTAGTACAGGCCAGGGTAGAACAGTTGGAGTTTCTGCCTATGACAGTAGTGAAATGTGTGGGAGTCCATTACCTAGAGCCAGTAATTTTGAGTACGCTCCTCAGGAGTCAGAAATGTCGGGTCAAATGAGTAACCTCATAAAAAAAATTAGTATTGAGATTGGGCAGTCAATCAGAGAAAGTATGATGAGAACTGAATTTCCAAATTATCCATCTGCTAAGAAGTCTCAAGAAGGTGTCAGTGGTCATGTGACTGATCAAACAACTACTACTGTCATTGATGCATCGAAAATGAACTTGATCCTGAAAGCTGAGGTGGCAGCACCGCCACACTTTAGAGGAGATAGTTCAGATAAATATTCAATCATGGAATGGGAAGACATGATGAGGGTATATTTGAACAAACTGGATGTGACTGATTCTGAAATGATTGACGAGATAATGGACAGAGTTATGGGGCGGGCCAGAGATGTAATGAGAGTATGGCTGCGCAATGATTCAACAACTCCTACTGTTGACTCTGTAAAGTATCGTTCAGGAACCGATATCGAACATTTTTGAACGATACCCAACCCTAGTTGTGGTGGCAAACAAACTAGTCCGGATGGTGTGTGCAATCTGAAGCTTGAAGTTTATGGGGTCAGTTTCAATGTCCCAGTTCTGATTGTGAGGTGTCAAGAGGACCCAATCATACTTGGCACAAATGTCTTGAAACCTCTAATAAGTCAGATGAAGCGTACAGACCAATTTTGGAAGGTGGTAAATAGACCTGACTCTACTAAGCAATCTGAAAATGGCCAATTTTTACGCATGCTTTTGTGTATAGAGAGATGGAGGGGTGATTCGATTCCCGACAAGGTTGGTACTCTGAGACTGAGGTCAGCTGTGTCACTCCAGCCAAGGAGCGAACATCTTGTTTGGGGTCATTTGCCTCCAGGGTCAGTACTGTCAGTAGGGAGCACAGTAGTCATCGAACCAAGCACTTCACGTTGCGTACATCGGAATGTGCTGATCGGGAGGGTTGTTTCACCTTTGTGGGGTGATGGCTGGCTGCCAGTAAAGATGATCAACCCGACCAACGCAGAAATTGTGTTGAGGAAAAATGCGAAGGTGGCTGATGTGTATCCTTGCGTCGCTTTGGAAGACCTCGGATCAATCCACTGACAGAGTGTTTAGCCAAAATGTAGGTGCGGTATGCTCTGACAGGTCATGTGGTAGCCTAACGGTGGGAGGCTCTACATCTGGAGCAAGTTTGGTAGGTGACAGCAGGTTGGATGACCTGGGGCTGAGCGACCTGAATGTCAGGGATTGTGAAGTGTCTCCTTTTTGGAAGAACAAGCTGGTGGACCTAATCGAAAAGTATGAGTGTGTGTTTTCTAGGCACAGTTTGGACTGTGGCAAAGCGAAGGGTTTTGTCATCGTATCAGAGTTACAGATGACAGGCCCATTCGTCTTCCATACCGGCGTCTTTCTCCTGCTCATTACTTGAAGTTGAAAGAGACTTTAGATGAAATGGAGGATAAGGAGATCATTAGGAAGTCGAGCAGTGAGTTTGCATCACCATTGGTCTTAGTGTGGAAGAAAAATGGTGACTTAAGGATATGCACTGATTTCCGATGGTTGAATGCACGCACGGTGAAGGATGCTCATCCTCTTCCTCACCAAGCGGATGTGCTTGCAGGTCTGGGTGGGAATGCGCACTTTAGTACCATGGATCTGACTTCTGGGTACTATAACTTCCCGTTGCACGAAGATGACAAGAAGTTCACGGCGTTCTGTTCACCAATGGGGCTCCATGAATATAATCGTTTACCCCAGGGACTGTGCAACAGCCCAGCAACATTTATGAGAATGATGCTGACTGTGTTTGGTGATCAGAACTTCTTGAGCCTTCTTTGTTATTTAGATGATTTATTAGTTTTCGGGAAGACTGAAGAGGAGAGCTTGGAAAGGCTCGAGATGGTGTTTTGGCGTCTAAATGACCACAATTTTAAATTGTCTCCTTCAAAATGTAGGTTTTTGAGGAAGTCAGTAAAATATTTGGGTCATATTGTGTCTGAAGAGGGGATGGCCAGTGATCCAGCAAAAATTGATGCCATTGTGAGTATATCTGAGAAGGATTTGATGGAGAGTGATTGTGTTATACCATCAGCGAGTAAGATCAGGTCCTTTTTAAGTATGGTGGTGTACTACCAGCATGTCATAGAAATTTGTTCTATGCTGGCTAAACCCTTGTTTCAGCTTTTGACAGGTCAGAAAAGACCCAGAATGGGGAGAGGTGTGAAACGACTGAAAAGAAGTCGTACACTTTTCCATCGGATTGGACTGATGACTGCAGAGCAGCCCTGGAGAGTTTGAAGTCTGCCTTAGTGAGTCAGGTTTTGCTTGCACACCCAGATTTTTCGAAGCCGTTTCTGTTGTCTGTGGATGCCTCCACTAGTGGGCTTGGGGCTGTTTTGTCGCAAGTTCAGGAGGGATGTGCTGTGGCAAGGGCTATTGCTTTCGCGTCAAAGTCTTTAAATCATGCGCAGTCGAAGTACCCAGCACACAGACTTGAGTTTTTGTCGATGAAGTGGGCTATTTGTGATAAATTCAGTCACTGGCTGCGGGGACACAGGTTTACTGTGTGGACTGATAATAACCCACTCAAGTACATCCTCACGAAGCCCAAGCTGGATGCATGTGAACAAAGGTGGGTAGCGAAGCTGGCGCCTTACGATTTTGATATTCAGTAAATCCCCGCACCGAAAAATATAGTGGCAGATGCATTAAGCAGGGAACCATTTGCGACTTCGAGAATTTTGCACAGATTGACGAGGACACCTTACGACATTTTGCTGCATGAGGCAGAGTCTGTAGCTGTCGAGCAGGTGCAGGACATGTTCCATCTTTCGTGTGAACGTGTGGATGGTGAAGTGGTAGATGAGCTGTCAGAGCCTGCAAATGTAGGTGGAAATGTGTATATAGGGTCCACTTACCTTACTGGGAAAGTCTCTTACCAAGATTTGTCAGCTGTTCTTAAATCTCACCAGGACTGGGAGCATGGTGCAGCCATTAGGAGTATGGCATATGTGCAGCATTTAGAGAGCTTGGCGGACGTAGAGCAGAGTCAACTTGGTAGTCTTACCCAAGATGAATTGCTGGAAAAGCAAAGTCAAGATCCTGTGATTGACAGAGTGAAATTCTTTGTGGAGAGAGGAAGACGATCCTCTCGCAGAGAAAGTGTATGAATCTAAAAGAACTTGCCTTGAGGTTGGGTATTCTTTATAGAATCTCAAAGAACCCAGTGTCTAAGAAAAAGACTTACCAGTTTGTTGTGCCAACAGCTCTTCGAAGTACTGTCCTGAAGGGTGTGCATAGTATATCTGAGAAGGATTTGATGGAGAGTGATTGTGTTATACCATCAGCGAGTAAGATCAGGTCCTTTTTAAGTATGGTGGTGTACTACCAGCATGTCATAGAAATTTGTTCTATGCTGGCTAAACCCTTGTTTCAGCTTTTGACAGGTCAGAAAAGACCCAGAATGGGGAGAGGTGTGAAACGACTGAAAAGTCGTACACTTTCTCCAACGGATTGGACTGATGACTGCAGAGCAGCCCTGGAGAGTTTGAAGTCTGCCTTAGTGAGTCAGGTTTTGCTTGCACACCCAGATTTTTCGAAGCCGTTTCTGTTGTCTGTGGATGCCTCCACTAGTGGGCTTGGGGCCGTTTTGTCGCAGGTTCAGGAGGGATGTGCTGTGGCAAGGCCTATTGCCTTCGCGTCAAAGTCTTTAAATCATGCGCAGTCGAAGTACCCAGCACACAGACTTGAGTTTTTGTCGATGAAGTGGGCTATTTGTGATAAATTCAGTCACTGGCTGCGGGGACACAGGTTTACTGTGTGGACTGATAATAACCCACTCAAGTACATCCTCACGAAGCCCAAGCTGGATGCATGTGAACAACAGTGGGTAGCGAAGCTGGCGCCTTATGATTTTGATATTCAGTATATCCCCGGACCGAAAAATATAGCGGCAGATGCATTAAGCAGGGAACCGTTTGCGACTTCGAGAATTTTGCACAGATTGACGAGGACACCTTACGACATTTTGCTGCATGAGGCAGAGTCTGTAGCTGTCGAGCAGGTGCAGGACATGTTCCATCTTTCGTGTGAACGTGTGGATGGCAAAGTGGTAGATGGGCTGTCAGAGCCTGCAAATGTAGGCGGAAATGTGTATGTAGGGTCCACTTACCTTACTGGGAAAGTCTCTCACCAAGATTTGTCAGCTGTTCTTAAATCTCACCAGGACTGGGAGCATGGTGCAGCCATTAGGAGTATGGCATATGTGCAGTATTTAGAGAGCTTGGCGGATGTAGAGCAGAGTCAACTTGGTAGTCTACCCCAGGTCAAAGTCTTTAAATCATGCGCAGTCGAAGTACCCAGCACACAGACTTGAGTTTTTGTCGATGAAGTGGGCAATTTGTGATCAATTCAGTCACTGGCTGCTGGGACACAGGTTTACTGTGTGGACTGATAATAACCCACTCAAGTACATCCTCACGAAGCCCAAGCTGGATGCATGTGAACAAAGGTGGGTAGCGAAGCTGGCGCCTTACGATTTTGATATTCAGTAAATCCCCGCACCGAAAAATATAGTGGCAGATGCATTAAGCAGGGAACCATTTGCGACTTCGAGAATTTTGCACAGATTGACGAGGACACCTTACGACATTTTGCTGCATGAGGCAGAGTCTGTAGCTGTCGAGCAGGTGCAGGACATGTTCCATCTTTCGTGTGAACGTGTGGATGGCAAAGTGGTAGATGGGCTGTCAGAGCCTGCAAATGTAGGCGGAAATGTGTATGTAGGGTCCACTTACCTTACTGGGAAAGTCTCTCACCAAGATTTGTCAGCTGTTCTTAAATCTCACCAGGACTGGGAGCATGGTGCAGCCATTAGGAGTATGGCATATGTGCAGCATTTAGAGAGCTTGGCGGACGTAGAGCAGAGTCAACTTGGTAGTCTTACCCAAGATGAATTGCTGGAAAAGCAAAGTCAAGATCCTGTGATTGACAGAGTGAAATTCTTTGTGGAGAGAGGAAGACGATCCTCTCGCAGAGAAAGTGTATGAATCTAAAAGAACTTGCCTTGAGGTTGGGTATTCTTTATAGAATCTCAAAGAACCCAGTGTCTAAGAAAAAGACTTACCAGTTTGTTGTGCCAACAGCTCTTCGAAGTACTGTCCTGAAGGGTGTGCATTATAACGCTGGTAATCGGTCAGCATCGCACCCTCTGGTTGGCCAGACAGCGTTTCTTCTGGGAGTCTATGGAGGGTGACATCAAGAAATACGTTAATGAGTGTGAGAGGTACATTTTGAGTAAAAGACCTGAGGCAAGGGCTCCACTCGTGTCAATTCAGACAAGTGCTCCGCTAGAAATGGTGTGCCTTGACTTTTGGTCAGCGGAGGATTCTAACAACAAGTCGGACGGGCCACGTTGTGAGAATTCCACTGTCTGTGCTTTTTGTGATGAAGAAACTGCAGAAGCAGTTGCGCGTGTCTTGTGGAACAAGTTTTTCTGCATTTATCCCAGGTCGCACACATTCCGACAGAGGTACTAACTTTGAGAGCTCTTTGATGGTTGAGCTGTTGAGATTGTCTGCTGTGAGAAAATCGCACACCACTCCATATCATCCCATGGGGAATGGACAAACGGAAAGATTTAACCGTACCCTGGGTGATATGATCCGTTCGCTTCCTCCGAGATCCAAAGTTAAGTGGCCGCAGTTGTTGAACACTCTTACTTTCGCGTACAATTGTACAAGACGTGAGACCACTGGGTATCCACCGTTTTTCTTGATGTTTGGACGAACACCAAGATTACCAGTGGATGTCCTGTTTGAAAGTGTTATCTTGGATAATGAGACTGTTGATGTTCACAAGTATGTTCAGTCACTTAAGAAAGACTTGAGGGAAGCAATGTCAGTCGCTCAAGAACATGCCAAACGGCAACAGACTAAACAAGCTGAGTATTATGACCGTAAAGGAAAAGGGCATTTTTTTGAGTTGGGTGACAGAGTACTTCTTGTGAATAAGGGGGAACGTGGAAAAAGGAAGTTACCAGACCGGTGGGTGAGGGTGGTATATGTTGTAACGGGCAAAAGTGACACTTTGAACACGTATAAGATAAGAAACCCTGGGACTGGTCAAATCAAGACGGTACATCGTAATCTGTTGATGCCTGTCAACTTCCTGTGGAACTTGGAATGAAAGCAGTGATAAATATGACAGTGTTGAGAATTCCACTGTCTGTGCTTTTTGTGATGAAGATAATTAAACTCAGAGTAAAGATCGAACTTCTCGTTGGGTGGCCCGATCTTAATGATCATATGATGCGATTTCATTTTTTCCTTTCTCTTTAGAGTGTTACAAGCTCTTGGTGCATAAAGAAGATTTTTACATTTGCAACACTGAAATGGACGGAGTACCAGTACATAAGAGAATTTCAGACAATTTACCCAGTGCAGTTCTGTCAGTATGTTCATTGGTGTCTGATGATTCTTCTGTATCAGCAGTTCTGAGTGATGAGTGTGCTTCCTAAATTGATGAGCATGATAATCCAGCTGTTACAGAAACTCCTATGACAGTGTCAAGTGAGCAAGATCAGAAGAGTGTAAGAGAATCAAATGGTCAAGATGGTTTTAGGTCAAGATTTGGGAGACTCATTAAGCCAGTTAACAGGCTTATACAGTCAATGTCTACACAGAGAGAACATGTAATTCATGAAATTTAAAGGGTTGAATGAAAATTAAGTGTTGATAAATTGTTGGAACATTTTTGTTTTGTTTTGTTTTGTTTTTGTTGACTACATATTTTGATGTACAATTGTTGATGTCATGTATTGCACTATGTAATACCCTTTGGAACTATGTGTACCCTTCCTATGGGTAATTTGGGGATTAGCTACCCCTGGGTTTCCTTAATCTCGGAAGAGATAGTTGTGAATGTCTAATGTGATCTCAGAATAAGTGACATTGTTAATTTGCTAAGACTTTGTATGTAATTCATAATCTGGTGTAAAACAGTGGGGGTGGATGTAGCAGGGGTATGTTGTTACACCAGATTATACATTTTAGTTATTTACTTTATTTTATTTTTACTAATTATTTGTTAGGGGGTATTTTATTTTGAAAGAGGGTTGTGTGCTCTTGTCGAAGGTAGTAGTCACAGTACACTCCAAAAAAAATATTTTTTGATGCTGTTCACTTTATTTAAACAATTCCTTTTGATTTAACACCATATATCAGGTTTGTCATTCAAACATGACTGCATCTTGTTAAACTGACTTGAAATGGTTGCCTTTTGGCTTAACTCAATGTTTCCATTTTGAAAGAATGTTTCTATCAAGTACCTCAAAATAAGTTTTACACTTCCCATCATGCTTTGCACAGGACTGGATATGGGGAGAGAAAATTTTGAAATAGTGTTATTTTATGCATTTTTTAGTAAAATGTGATAATAGGGAGACTTTTTCATGTTTAATGCTCTATTATGTGGGCATTTTAAAATACTTTCTATTGGTGTATTTTGTGCGAGTTACCATTGTGGTAAAGTGGAGCATGTGGTTGGGTTGAGGACCTGCTTAAAAAAAGTCTAAAATACTTTAATTTAAAAAAGCAAATCAAATGAGAGTGCTAGTGCATCATGTACACATAGTACCATCCTTAAACTGCCAACAACTAACATCATATGTGTAAAGAAAAGTAGGGGTGCTCCGATTGATCGGCTACCGATCATTATCGGCCGATAATCATGTTGGGATGTTCGATCGGCGGTCTCTAAAAAGGCTGATCTCAAAAAAACGATCTCAAGCTGATGACGTGCCTGCCGTGATTGGTTTGGCACGACATGCAGCTGCACCATCTCAGTCTCTGTCCGGCGCGGGTGAAATAATTATAATGCTGAAGGTGAGGTACTCACTTTCATATTTCTTCATTAAATAACTTATAAAGTAATTTGAAAACCTTGTGTGAGACGTAATTTCACAAACAGCGTGAGTGAATCACCACGCACGCTCTCTCTTTCTCAAAATACGCAAATGGCTTCAAATCACCACACATCGCGTCTGTCTATAAGCGAGCTACACGCTGCACAGTTGACAAAGGAATTGTCACTTGCACAATCGAGGCAGTGTCACTAAAGTTTATAAATTGCATTACTTTTTAATTCTTGCCAGTGTTTAACCATTTAGCGCGCTCCTGTAGACCGTGTAGACATGCACACTCGCAGCGCACACACATAACGACAGGTTCACATTACTCCGTTTGCAGTGCGTATGTGGTGCGTATTTTTTTCTGCGCTCATGTTAACGGATTAAAGCATTCACACTGCACACGGTTTGCTGCGCTGCAAGCGCTGAATTAAAGTTACAGCGCATTTTTTGCGGTAAATATGAAAACGAAAATGTAGCAATTGCACCATAAATGCATATAATTAAAGTATACTGTCTTTCACAGTCAACACATATGGCTTGTTGCCTAGTTTTAAAGGAAAAGAGTACTTTTAGATAAACAAGGCAATAATAGACGGCACTCGTGGAGGTAGGAAAACAAAGTTATTTATGAACCACAGGATTGATTGTAATATAGATTTAAATGCAAAAGGAAAGGCAGTAGCAGGGCTTAAAGTTCTCCGGCATCGTGCCGGATCTCAGGCGTGCGGCGTTTGGCTGCGGGGGAAAAAAAAGTCGTCCTACATTTAAAAACACTTGTTGATATCACGTTCGAGTTCATGAGTTTGCCTACCAATGTATGAGAGGAACACAGCTTTCACTCTCAACCAGACTAACATTACTAGCCAATCAGAAATTTTTGCTCTTATAAACATGACATTAGCTGATAAATGGAAAAGAAGCCTGGGTCTCGAGCGTGACACATGGAAAAAGCTGCGAGGCGCAATGGTCAAAGATTTCCATCTAGCGCCATATTTACATAGAAAAGCTATTAAAAAAGCGGCGGAGCTTTGTAAACAGCTCAGAGTAATCACATCATCTACATAAGAATGATATTATTGCCAGTACAAAGTTACCGGGATTTTTGAAAAGGTCATGTTCACACATTATCTCTTAAGGGTAATTTACCAATGAAGACTGTATGTGTGAAAGGGGCTAAACTCTTCCTCTGCATATGCGGTGAGTTTGGGTTGCTTTCATCTGGGAAAAATCACTTGATTTGTAACGTAAATCATTTAAACCTATGCCAACACAGGAGAATACATCAGCATATTTCTAAATATGCGATTTATTGTACATTGCGATTTCAAAATAAAAATGTCTGACTTTGCATGTGGCCAAATATTAAAATTAAATGTATTTAAACGTTGAATCACACAAAACATCACCAGGCCGTTGGCGCCCTCTGCAGGTATTTGTTATAATATAGGCATTACATTGTGTATTTAAAGCAGCACTATGTAACTTTTGGCGCTCTAGCGGTTAATAAACAGAACTGCACACATCCCGCGGAAGAACATTCCAACCGGAGCTACTTCTCTAAGTTTATGTCTATGGCGATTCACGCAGGTATGTGTTACTCCGCAGCGGTGATGACCCGACCAGGCTACAATAGTCCAAATATAAGTACTTATTATAAGTGTACCGTAGTGATTCGGAATAAGACAAAAACGCGGTTTGGAAGATGAATTCATGATGTACTCGCTCATTATATACATTTTGCAAATTTTGAACACAGAAAAAGTTGCATAGTGCTGCTTCAACAGTGTTGTTTAATAAAACCATGTACTTGGTTTTAATACTTTGAGGCCAATTATTTTTGCCTCATCGTTACTTTATGTATAAATATAGTCATATTAAAGCCTGTTTTCCCCTTAGTTCTATTTGTATTACTAAAAATATCAGATTACTCATTTGTCAAAATAATCTAATTACTTGATTAGCAAAATAATCATTAGTTAAGAACTAGATTAGTTAAAACATTTCAAAATACAACTGCATTGTTTTACTTTTTGTGATTAAAAGACAAATATTTTGTCATTTGAAAATTTCTTAAAGTATTAAAACATTGTCTCGTTCTAGTGAACCAAGTATCTGCATTTTGTCTCACCTTGTGAGCTAAGTGTATTGCCACCAGTGTTGGGCAGTAACTAGTTACTAGTGACTTATTAATATTGTTACTTGTTACTGTATTAATATTACTTTTTGCAGTAACTAGTAGTGTAACTACTTACTAATAAGATTTAAGTAATAATATTACAGTTACCATCCATAAAACAGCTTAGTTACTTAGTTAGGTTGGCTTGAGAAAGCCAACCTACTGATCTGCTATTTAAGCTTCTTATTAAGTTGGCTTGAGAAAGCCAACTTACTGAAATGCTATTTAAACTTCCTATTAAATTGGCTTGAGAAAGCCAACTTACTGAAATGCTACATAAACGTATAGTGATTATTAAGTTGGCTTGAGAAAGCCAACTTACTGATGTTGTATTTAAACTTAAGTTGGCTTGAGAAAGCCAACTTACTGAAATGCTATTTAAACTTATTATTATTATTATTCTTCTGAGACTAAAATTATCAACTCTAACTCCTCCTAGAATATCATTCGTTTGTCTTGGCTTCGTTTATGTATTTATTTATTTATTAATTGCTCTAACAAGAATCACTGTTTAATAAAAACTATTCAATGATATTTTAGGATTCTTCCATTTCTGCATCTAAACATCTACAAACCTAAAACCTGCTCTGTTATACTGTTGTTTGCTAATTGTTTATCGCGCAATTTAATTGATATCTAAATTTTTTTTTTTCATAATAAAGTTGTTTGTTAGAATAGACAATTACAGCGGTCTATAACAAAAATTACCAGGGTTTGTACAAGCTGCTTAAAAAGCTTGAAGTAGCCTACTTGTCTTTTACTTTTTGAAATGTAAATCCTAAAAATAAAAAACTTTGGAAACAGCCATATTTATGAAAAGGTGCTTGACCTATTGAAAAACAATATGAATTAAATTTGTGTTTAATTTGTAGTAATGACAATTTTTGTTGTCATAAAATCCTTCATTACAATACAAAATAACAAGTGTCTATACAAAATATTATGAAAACAATAGCTTTTCTTTTTTCATCATTATATTGTTTATATATTATAATTGTTAAAAAAAAAAACATTTCACAAGTCACATAATCAATCATCACTGCTTAAAAATGCATGTCGAAAATTAAACTCTTAGTGCATGAAATAAGATACAGAATCAGTAAATTCGAGTTTAATGTGGGTATATTATCAGTAAATTAATCATTAAACATTTGTATTCATTCAAATAATATTGGCCATTTCATCTTAATGTTGTTCAGAGATGAAGGCCATAATGCTAATGTTGTCCACACGAGGGAGCCACAGGATAGCAAATTCTTCAAGATCTGTTCAAAGACTGAAAATGTTTCATTAAACTTACATTAAAAATGCATAGAAATTCATAATATTTTAATAAACTTTAATAAAGCCCAATATAATAAGTCTGCAAAAACTGTAATCTCCTAAATACTGATAGACCATTCATTTTTTATTTTATTTGAATGGTATTGACAATATATTTGACTTTAGTGAATATAACAAACAATTAACAAATAACAAACAGGGAAAACAATAAATGTTATGACTTATTTAGCATCCAGCTAGCCAACTCTGTTTGTCTGGCGATGTTTTTTTGTTACTTTATTTTTTATACTCTATGCAATGTAATGATGTCAAACAAAAAAAAAAAAAAAAACTTTTGTACTCCTTGGTTTCAGGATATGTACTATGTGTAAAATGCACATTTGTTTAAAGATTAACGCTATTACTGTCCATACTTTAAGAAAGGCAAAAAAAAACTGACTAATCATGTCAGAAATTAAACAGCAGGTAATTAATCGTGTAGTTTAGAACTCTGCATACATAAACTACACCTAAAAGCTTTGTAAATGAGCAATCATGGTGACTGAATGACTTAAGAAAGACAAAAAAAAACCAAACAAGTAATTATGTTAAAAACATTTTATTTAGTTGAATTAATGACCATTTGGATCGCACTTAGTCTGGAACCTCTTGGGATCACTGGAACACGCAAGCCTTTCCACCACGTCAAGGTGGCAATCCTTGGAAAGGACACTCACTCTCCATTAATTCCTTATCTAACACATTCACACACACATTCTCTGTTTAACACATACGCACACACATGCACACAAGAAACAGACACATAAGTAAACAGTTTATTGATATGACTTGTATTTATGGACTGTAACATTGTTACTTAAAATAATATACTTATCTTACAGAAGTGTTAAAATTATTATTATTATTTTTTTTTTTTTCCAGAAAATCATTGCATCTATTCTAAAATACAATACACAGGATCATGATAGCTGTAATATGTCTGTAGTACACCTGCCCTGACATGCGAGTGTGCGCCACTTGTGAACACAGGATCCAGAAGAGTATTGTTTTCTGTTGTCCCAGAGTTAATAAGTTGGGTATAATCTTCTTGAAATAAATGTAGAATAGGTTTGTTGCCACCGGACAACTGATCTTCGTTGAAGTCTCCGCATACTATAACAGGCTTGAAATCAAAGACCTCCAGAGATGTCAAAAGCGCATTCAGATTGATCAAAAACTCTGTTAGGTTGTAATTTGGTGGTCTGTAGATTACTGCAATAAGAGCTTGTCTAGGAGCTTCTACCTTTAAAACCAAGCATTCCAAGTCTGTAACATTCTGTATATACATCAGAGGACGAACTTTGAAGTTGTTTTTCACATACATTGCCACACCACCACCTTTTCTGTTAGCCAAATCCGAATACTTTGTGTAAAATACACTTCTGTTTCGTTTGTACATAGTGTAACCATCCAGCTGGAGATACTCAGGAACAGCTGAGCCAGACAAATGTGTTTCAGTGAAACACAAAACATCAGCCAATAGTAGCTCATGGTGGCATTTTAAATCATCCATATGGCACTGCAGTCCTTCTGTGTTATGATGAATGATTTTGAGAGATGAATTAAGACTTGACTCTTGCAGTATGTGTAGGATGGTCTGAACATTACGAATGTCAGATTTTGGCATGTTCTCCAAGGACGAACTTATTTCAGGATCACAGAAAATTTTCTTTTCATCAAAGTCAGTAATGTGCAATTCGCTGAGTGATGTTGTTCTGCTGAGTGCAACGTATGCCATGCCTGGTTCGAATATGCGTTTCAGACATACAACAGCAGAATCAGTAGTCATGCCTTGCACTTTATGAACAGTACATGCAAAAGCAAGCTTCATGGGGAATTGTCTTCGAACTGTACCCTTTATTTTGATTGGTTCTTCTGACCTTTCAATATAGACAATGCTGTCATCTCCATCAGGTGCTTTTTTGCGATATTTCTGTCCAGCATTTACATTATCCAAATGCAGACCAATTAATTGCACATATGAAACAGTGTCTCGGTTTCGAGTTGTTATTTTTGCCACGTTGCCAAAAGTACCATTAACTAGGCCATCTTCTACATCAGTATTTCTGGTTGGCATCACTCGTGCACCAATAGCAATATGTAGTGTGTCGAGAAGGTCACATTTGTCTCCTTTACATGGGGCAGCTTGCCTTTTCATCTCACCTGTTCGTGGGTCTTTTTTGTAGTCATCTGCATCAATATTAATAATATTTGAAAAGCGCAAAGATATGGCTTCAATGTTGTGGTTTTCAACCTCTTTTATTGGTTGCATTGACGTGTAATGCATCAATAGGACATTCTTCAGAGGATGATCTTGTGACTGTTTCTAACATGCACTTGTCTGCATCATTCAGTTTGTCCTGCTTCTGTTTCACTCTTAGCCTGTTCAGCAACTCAGCATATGCAAGATTATCTCTCTGTCTCATGATCTGCGTCAGTGTTATCATTTGAAACTGATCCTTCCAGAAGTCCAGCACATGGTCCTCATACACACAGAGTGGTTTAGCTCTTCCTAGCGGCGGCAGTTGAAAGAAATCTCCAACAACTAGTATGGACAATCCACCAAAAGGCTTCTGGTTTCCTTTAATCTGTTGCAGTCTCCAGTTCACATAGGCAAACAACTGTTTTGACACCATAGATATTTCATCAATAATTAAGATGTGTGCATTAGAGAGGTCTGCCCTGATTTCATCCAAAATGTTTCCCAGGCCTTGGTATGGAGGCTTCAAGCTTCTTGGTAGTTTCAGAAGACAGTGAAGTGTTTTACCTGAGATATTAAAGGCAGCAGTACCTGTGAACGCAGTTAAGAGAATGGTTGGCTTGGAAATATCTGTATGGTCTCGTGTGCATGGAAGCCTACGCAGGATTTTGGTTGCTTCTGTAAAAATGCATTTTATCACGTGTGACTTACCAACTCCGGCACCTCCATTTAAAAAATACATAAACTGTTGTGGTTTTTCACCAGAAACACATCTTTTGCACCAATCACGCACAGCATAAAATATAGACGCCTGTGTTTGATTTAAGCTCTGATACATTTTGCGAATCAGTGCAGGATTCAGCTGGGCAACTTCCATGAGTGGCATAGCTGTGTTACTGAGAGAGGTTGATGATGTGTATTCAGGAATTTCATCCTGCTCGTTTACTTCATTAGGATCAATAGGCTCACGTTCCATAATGCTCTCCAATCGGATTAGTTCATTCGCTGGTGCCAATGTACGCCATGCATCTTCAATTGGACCATTCTGTTCAAAATCTTCAATTGCCTTTACTATGGTCTCATTATGTCTTTCGTATTTTTCACGGTTTTCGTTTACAATGTTGAACACACGTTGCAGTTCATCAGTGCCTGGTAATTTTACTGAAGCAAATGCATAAAATGATGCATATGTCGGAAGTCTTGGGGTCTTAAGCTGGTCATCTCTGCGATATGGTAGATAAAGTTTTAGAAGTGTTCCATAGAACTTTTCTGGGTTTTTCTGCTGTGAAAAATGAGCAAATCTAATAACAGCAGGTTTCCCCCTTGTTCTTTTTTGTATGTGTCCCATATTGTTTTGAAGTGGCAAAACATCTTTACCTTTTGTCTATCCTCCATAAACAATGCGGTATTCACTTGCAAATTCAGCCATACACATGTTCTCAAATTCAGGTCTGTTTGGTCTGGCCTTGTACTTGTCTGGTAATCCTGTCATCCACACATTCTCTACGTCATCATCCATGGTCTGCAAGTACTTCATTGGTAAACTCATCTTTACAGCATTGTCATCAGTGGGTATGAATATAACAATGCATGATGACGATTTCAATTTCAGACTGCATGTGCGAGCGACAGCCTCTTGAGCGCTGACTTCTCTGTTCTCTGAATAGGCATTCATGACCTGCTTCATGCACTCACGATCAGACAGGTTATCATGGCTTGTGTCTTTTATCACTCTGTTTAGGTAATTGCTCATCTCATGTTCAGCTTTTGAAATGTATGAAAGAATGTATATGATACAGCTGTAAGGATTCAGAATAAATTGTATGTCCATATTTGCATTCCAAGCTCTTAACAGCAAAGGATTATAGCCGTTAACCCAGCAGTCCTGTGGTTGTCTCTCCATAACTGTTACATTTGATGTAGACAGAACCTCAGTATAATTATCATACTCTTCATAAGTCATGTTGACTTTATGAAGCAGTTGTTCAGTGCTTTCAAAATATTGAGTGGAGTCATTCAATAGATCCCACACTTTTTGAAGTTGTGCTTTAGCTTTTTTAACGGTACCATGATCTCTGTCTTCTATTGATTAATCTTGGTCTTGTGATTCATCTACAGGAGGAGGTCTGGGGCGGGTTATCGTGGTTCTGTTAATGGGTGGTTTAGGAAATCCAAATCTGCAGTGTTTCTTGTTTTTTCTACAGGACTTTGAGTGGTTACGACTGTGCACCTGTACTTCGCTTACAATTCTGTGCAGTTCGGGGTCTTTGTTTGGGTCTGGTAATTTACATGAGATGTATCTGTCAATGAAATCACACACATCCTGATCTTGATCTTTTTCAAATTCTGGAGCTTCTTTCACCCAAAATAAGCAATGAATGTGCGGAGAGCCACGTTGTTGAAATTCCATTCTATAAAAAAAGTCAATAACCTCACCAATAGGTTGAGCAGGTGACATGATTAGATCTCTCATTAAGGCTTCAACTCGTTTCTCAAACATTCGCATTACTTTGACTGGATTACTTCTCAGGATTTCACATTTTTCAGACCAGTCTAATTCAGAGAAGTTCACACTTTCACCTTGTTGTGCTTTAATAGCAGTTATGATTTCAGGCCATCTCATTTCAGCAGCACGAAACGTACAGAAAAATGTAGGAGTGCCCAGTTGTCTCAACATAGCAAACAAGTCACGCAGAGTTTTCTCCCAGTATGCTGGAGTCCCTCTTAATGGTTGCATGAATTCACAAGCTTTTCTAACTCCTGTTTGTCTTGCAGCAGTGAACAGTTTATTCTGCGTCCATCACGGGTCATGGGCTTTGCTTTCCTCAGCTGAACAGACAAACTAGATGTGGCCATGTGCATTTCAGTGACAAACTGAGCAAAGAAGATATAGTTTGTATCGCGAACAGAGAACAATCTTGTGTTAAAGTATCTGCTAGGGGAGACACGTTTTGCTCTGGCAGGCTCATCAATGCTGTTCATACATTCTGGAAACTGCACTGGGAAAGCCAAAGATTATAATTTAGGAATCTTAAACATATTTATAGGTGTATTTCTCTCTGCTGGGGCAATACAAAATATTCCATCTTCATAGGACAACAAGTGCTGGCCAAGATCTGGGGGCTGAAGACATGTATCCAATGCAAGACCAGGGGGCTGTTCTTCAGTGTGTTCATTTTCATTGCTCGATCCTTCAGTGTTGTCAGTTCGGTTGCTGCTTTCAATATCCATTTTGTCATTAGGATCACTGAATTCATTTGTACATTGTTCATGCTGATTAAACACTTCTTCTTCTGAGACTGTACCATTTATAATAATATATTTATACTCTGAATTAATTTCTTTTAGTTTTCTTAAAGCAGACAAAACTTTATGCACATTCACAGTCTGAAACTGATAGTTACCTTTGTACCACAGACGTCTTTCCAGTTTCACTGTTAGCAGCTGAGCTTCAGTTCTGGGTCTGGGTAAACAATTTACTGTTGTTTCCACTTCAGATGCAACTGATATTACGGCTCCTTTTATAGCTCTCTGTTGACCTCTAGGAAGCGTTATAATTTTAGCAAAGGGAATGTAATTTGCAATAACGTGTCTCTCAAGAATATTCAAATCACTGAGTTCAGCAGGAATGGGAGTGAACTGAAGCATATTAGCTACTGCAATATCTGGCATGAAACCTCTCATCAAGGTTGTATGGCAACAGTGACAGATCCATTCTGTTTTCCTGTTCTCCAAGGCACATTGATCAGGGCAGTCGGATCAGATGTGAACATAGTTTCCACTTAAGCAAACTGAAGAAACTGTTGGATTTTTTTATATCGACCACGATCACAAAGATGTACTTGGTTTGAGAAGAGCGCTCTGGCACAGCATGTGCAGACATACGTTGGTCCCTGTTTAACGACATCTCTAAAAGTATTTAAAGCTCTTAAAACTCCTGGATCTTGTATTGTGTCAGACTGGCTATTTTGTTGTATGTTTCTCTGCTGGCGCATAAGATACATTTTTCTGTATTTCCCCGGAATGTGTTGTGCACATTGAATCTTGCTAATTACGTTAAGAGCAGATCTTTTCTTTTGTACTTTAAATAAGTAATAAATTTTTTGGCGGGTCCTAAACTGTATATCATAGTGATAACGGTGATTCAAATTTAACTTCCTATTCTTATAGAACTCAGAATCATTTCTGCATCGATTTGTATAATGGTCTTTTTTCCTTTGCTTAAAAATGGGATCTTTTAAATATCTTTCAACAATATGTCTCCTGTGCTGTTCATTAAATTTAGCGTTGGTCCTGTACTTTTGATTTAGATACTTCTTTTGCCTCTCTCTGAATTGCTCATCATCCCTGTAATGTTCATTTATGTAGCTCTTTTGCCTCTCTCTGAATTGCTCATTATCCCTGTAATGTTCATTTATGTAGTAGCTCTTTTGCCTCTCTCTGAATTGTTTGTTATTCCTATAATTTTGAATCATATAGTTTTTTTGTCTCTTTCTAAATTTGGCAGTATTCCTGTAATTGCTGGTAATCTTTGTCTTTTTTCCCTCTCTGCATTCATCAATGTTTTTATACTTGTGTTTCATTGCTTGTTTGTGTTTTTCCCTGTAAATCATATTATTCCAATAGGTCTTCTTCATAGCTTGTTTATGTCTTTGCCTGTATTCGTTACTTTTTTTATAGTCATAGACTTTATGTAAAGTCTGTTTTTTCTCATATGCATGTTTCTTGTGAGCTAGGTCTTTGCGCCATTTTATATTATAAGCCTTTCTCTTTCGACTCTTGTTCAGTTTCTTTGACTGCTCATTTAAGTTTGTCTTAGTTGATGTAACTCGGGTGAACATTTTCTCAGGTAGCTGTTGAACTGAATCTTGGAGTCGAACATGCTGTTGTGAAATATCAGCCGACTGTTGATTGTTGTATAGACCTGCGTTCTCAGGAGAGACAGATGGCTGTCTATTCTTTTCAAGCTCAGGGTTCGTACACAATGTTGAGTATGTACATAACTTTCCATTAATGTATTTACAAATGATACAGGCAGCAGATCAAACTGTTCTTGGTCTCCTAAGTCTAAACACACTTGCAACAATAATAGCAATCTCTCTATCAAATCTTCTAAAGAGAAAAATGTCAGCATTAAAGCCGTACCTGTGTTTTCATCAGTGTACATGCCTTCAATTGTTCTGCAATGTGAATCAAAATAACCAAACCTCCCTGACCGATCTCTAAACACCGCAATACATGTATGTCCACATAACAGCAAAGCATCACTCACATCACGTCTGAGACATTGCAGTGTGTTTGCAAGATTTTCATAATCACCTAGTGCAGGTGTATCTCTTAGAAATCCAAACCTCCTAGGATGTTTCACTATGTTATACAGCTCTGAGTTGGTCTCAACTGTACTCGGTAGCTCATCAAAGTTTAAAAAGTTATCTACAAATTGTCCTTTGCTCTGCAGTGTTTGTTTAACTCTAGTGTAGACTGCATCACCTTTCTGTAAAATGTTATCTAAATCACTACTGCTTAGTTGTACATTACGTTCATGATGGACTGCTAGGAACATTAAACAATTGCAAGTACACTGGCGGCCTCTGGAGTAAATGTTGTACCTAGGATCAATTTGACAATGCGATGCTCTAACAGACACAACATACGGTTGTGCATCATTCATACCTGACACAGAGTTGGTACTGCTACTGGCACCCGATGCAACTTAAAGCTTTCTGCGCTGTTTCTGAGATTCACTCCTCTTTCCTTTTCTTGGCATGGTGTTGTTTCACTACTGGGAAATAAACGTGGTAAATATATAAATAATGTATTTAATTATACGTTACTTAATATATACTGATAAATTATCTGATACTCAAAGGTAATATGTCTTATTGTTTATGCCAACAAGTTGATGAAGTCGTCAAATCAGTGGTCCTTGAAGACAATGGAAACAGTGTAGATGAAAGTACATTTACATCTCTTTTTCACTGTTTGTGAAATTGTAACTCAGTTTTCTTACCTGTGTTTTCAGATTATGATTCAGAGTCAAAGATTTCTCTTTGCAATATCAAGTGTTTTTGATTCAGAGGTGATCAAATATCAGTATTTGGGTAGCTTTTCTGACTGCTTTTCAAAGATGCGTTGGCAAGCGTAGCTTAGGTGCATAAAAGGTTAGTAGCAAAGCAATGCAGTAGCATGAGCGTGGCCAGTTGTCAGTTGGAAGAGAAAGAAAGAATGGAAAGAAACATAGTCATGAGTTTAAATTAGTAAGCAAGATAAAGGTTTGAATGAAAATATCAAGGTATGGACAGGAAAGGACAGGACAGGTTGGGACAAACACACACAGAAAAAAAATCATGTTAATTACAATGTTCAATACACATTGACTAACATAAATTTCAAAACTGAACATTTAACTGGATACTGACAAAATTAATATATAAAAGAATTACGTATTTTGTTCTTTTTACACGATAAAGTACATAAAAAAATACTAACAGTATCAAAAAGAACTATACACTATTAACATAAGTTGTTATTTAATACATAAGACAATTACTTACCCAATTGAGGGTGAAACATCTCATAATTCACTCTAAACTAACTTAAATATACGATTAATATCTGTTTACTCAATATTCATTACTTGTCTTCATGCAATGCAAATATCATAAAAAAAGAATAATTACTTACATACACAACCTACGCATCACTGTGCTATGAAAAAAACCCTAAGAAAAAGGAAAACTTTGTTTTAGATAGTGACATCCCTCAAATACAAATAAAGCATAATACTAAGCACATTACAATGAAAACAGACAATTCAAGAGATCTATTGCTTATATCTGAACATTAATGTAGTCAGTATCTGTTACCAATAACGTCAGACTCCCAATATTGAGTTGCAGTGAAAAAACCACGCCAAGATGACACAACCTAAAAAAATACAAATACATAGTAGATCAATGTTAAAGTAAGCAAACTATAGCATTTCATTTTGTACAGTATACTATTATAGATGCCTATGACAAGTGAACATTTAGTAATTACAAGTAATTACTTAACAACCAAAAAATACCTACACCATGTGGATAAAAGTACATCCCAATATGGATTCATACAAAAATTACCAAATAAACCATTACTCTCTGCCACAACTACATTTACTGAATCCACAATACTTTGTATTAAACCTCAATTGCACGCAAGCAAATAAATAAATAACTACATAAATAAGACTAATTATGACCATTAAAGATAATTTCCAAAAGCACAAACATATAACACAATTTAACAAGTTACACTTGCAATTTTATACTGTATAATTACGTGTTGTGCAAATTCGACTATTAAAGCCATTTAGAATACCTTCAAAACATTCTAATTGTACATCTAATCTCACTTCTCTTGTGAACTTTTATATAATTTGTATATAATTTTATATAATTTTTTAATTAACTACGAAATCAAATACACTGCTGAACAATAACCAATAATTTATATGTCAATAATCACTGCATTATTCATATACATTATTTGTTATCTTTATTTATTATATGACTTAAAAAATACATATAGACCATATGTTGTCACAATCATGCATTTATTTATTCATTAGTTAAAATTTTTCTGCTTTCAGCTTCGCTACAGCCATAGCTGAATGCCTATGTCCATATTAGGGATTTCTTAGCATGTCATAAGTTACTACTTCTATGGGTCCGTTTTGGACTTTCTGCACGAGAGCTCTGTCTACGTTTGGGTATGGCCATAGCCAAGATTTGAAAATTAGTGAGGACTGGAGCAGGGTTAAAAATTAGCTACAATAACCCCACATACAAATCATTATATATACTAAACACTTTAAAACAGCCATGTAGATGTTTGTGAAAAAATGTTCTTTGTTTTGGAGGAATGAGAATTCTCCAATTAAATCATTACACAATTACTATAGATTAGGGATGTAAAATTGTCTCAGTTGTAGTTTCATTAATAACCATTGCTATATGATAACTTTCTCTACTGCTCTTATGAATGTTGTTAGCATGACTTTGTGAAAATTTAACTAGGCCTACAATACTCAATGAAATAGCATGACTTCTTCATGGCTAGTGTTTACAATATTTTTTCATTCTGTAACCTACTTGTTCTACAAATCTCTGCACTAGTGTTATATGCTACTGTTTTGATAGCTTTGATAATATTTGAAACTGATAGGCGAATATTATTATTATCATTATTATTTATTGTTTTGCCTTACAGAATGTGGTATCCTATCAGCAATAATATGTCCGTCGGCTCTTTTGAATACTGTCAGTTTAATTACCGGTAAACATTGGTAAACCGGTAAACACTATGTATACAAATAAAAACAGAGAGAAACAAAACCTAAATTAGTTTAAATCTTTCGTTAAAAAAAATATATAAAGATACTGTTAATCCTAAACTTAAATGTCCCGCTTTATTTACTTTCTAAAATGTCAAATTAGCTTAAGTCCAAAGACGCTTCTAATAACTGGATCTGGCAACACGGAGGCTGCGCCTGTGCCCTCACTCACAACTCTCTCAAGCCTCGTTCACTCCAGCGTCTCGCAGCAATCATTTTCATAACACTGACGCTAAACATTCTTCTAAACTGTCTAAACTTAATTATAAATGCAGACACTTATGTGAGGACTGTTAAATAGCACACTAGTCAATTAATGAACAAATTTGATTTTTGAACATAAAAAAAATGACCGAGGTCCGGACCTCCGTGACCTCAGCTGGCTAAGACTCCATAACAGTAGTTAGCGCTCCGTATTGTTTACATCACCTTGTTTTGTAAACGAATAAAACGTTGGGTCATGCATAAAGTATCTTGTCTCTTTCCATTTAATTCTCGATTTATGAAAACTTATACGTGAATACGCTTGGCTAAAAAAAGTGCGTTCACTTTTGCTACGTTTTATTAACAGTGCGCAAAACACAACCCCCACGACTCTCATCTATTCTACATCCATGGGCTTGCTGATCGATTATATTTTTGTTTTCTTCTCTTTAACCTCACTAACCTAAATAATATAACGAACTTATAGTTTGACAAAATTATATCACAACATTAGCATACTGACATACAATACCTAGCCCTACATACTGTATTCTAAAAACATACACACCAAACAAATATCCTTAATAATGCTTAAAATTACATACAAAACAGATTTTCAATATTACTGAATGCATGTGAACTAATTAACCTTTTTGTATTATCCAAAAATGTGTATTATAATATTTTTGCATGACTCACCGGCGCTTATCACTTCGACACGTACACGCAAAACTTAGGTATCCCATTCACTGCCTGACCTGCCAAATATATATTAATTTATTTTTCCAACTGCTGAAAATAATTACATTGACTAATTTACCATTACAATGGGTGCTCTTCATTATCATTAAATAATTTACCAGCGTTTTTCTTATTTCTAACAAGAAAAAGAAAAAGTCTTGCACATCTATGAAGGCCTTCATCTCAGGACCCATTATGTACAGTACAGACACACGTACAGCAAATCCGTTTCACAGGTAAGTCCGTTATTAAATCACAACATTTATAAATATTTTGTTAAGTAACAGGATCATTTAGCATCTTTCTATCCATAACCATTGAACATTTATACAGATTAATTAACAAACATACCATATTTAACCATATATTCAATACAACAATACCAAGCGCCATTATCTTTACAGCGCAACATTTTCTCTCGATTCATTTGATTACAAATACATGTGCGAATGATGTCTGTGTGTGTGTGTGTGTGTGTGTGTGTGTGTGTGTGTGTGTGTGTGTGTGTGTGTGTGTGTTTCACATTTTCTTCCCTGCAACTTATGTCGCACCGCGTCATTCACGACATACAATAAAAGTCTTACTGTTATTCTTTTTTATATTGAATATACTGTCGATATTTCACAGTACAACCCACTGTAATTCGTAAACCTATACACTTAAACAGCTATAACCTTAAAAACACACATTTGCTTGCCATATACACTACGTTTGACTTTAACAACATCGCCGCTATTGTTCCCTGTCCATATTCGCTTTTCTGTGCTTTTCAGGCACATTACTGCATTACGCTTTTTATGCCATTCTCTTTCTCAAATTCTCAGTTTATACTGTTTAAACTATATTACTGTTTATATTACAGCTACTTTTAACACAACACACGATATTATAGAACTTGTTTTCCTCCCTCGATTTTTGAACTCAACACAAAAAAAAATACAATATGCGTACAATATGCATTGAATTGGACGAATAACCTTTGTTAGCGAGTAATTGTGTAGGATAGAATTATTTTCCTGCTCATCTGGTCACGCAAATGTTGCAAGACAGAACTAATCAATCACAGAGAGCGTTCACTCACTTATTAACTTTATTCTCCTTTTTTTTTTTTTTGCCCTCAGAATGGCAACTCCATATACTCGTCCGGCCAGAATTACATGCAAATGCATTCAGACCCGTTTGGTCAATAAAGCAGAAACATTAATATACACAAAATCTAAAATTGAACCTGCAACATACAGGACAACATCAGTCTGTGCCCTCACTGATAATGCCAAGACCTACCTTCACAAAAGATCTGGCCCAGACCCCGAATTTGAGGAAGGAGCTAGCTACATTTTAAAGAATGTGACCGTCTCTACCAGAGATGGGCTAGCCCATTTGCTAGTCGGCCCAGCAACACAGAAATTTCGCACAGCTCCACTTGTGGTCACAGAGAATGCAGTAAAAGCTGCACAAGACGCACTCTGTCCACCCTCAACACCCATGTCTGGCAACGAAGACAACATATACTCAACACATGGATATATAACTCTCCTAGGCCAAGTGAAAAAAGTGAGTACCTTTATCACTCTATGTCTCTCTTATTCAACATATACTACTTCTGCAAAATACATGTCACTTACCTAGACATTTTATACAACATATGTCATATACTTACACCTGCTCAAAATAAACTTATTATTGTGCTTACCTGTAACATTTTTGCCACCTCCTCTATATTACAGAAAGTGAGGATGGCACGATCATCAATTCCAATTTTAAATCTAAAGCTGCTGTGTGGTCCTGATCAGCTTAACATATCCCTGTGGAGAGATGAAGCTCTCTTTGACTTACACATTGGAGACATTAAACTTCTCCTAACCTGAACTCTTATAGTTTTTCCTTTTATGTCCATTTATTTTATAATACTTTCCTCTTTTTAATATATAATTGTTCCTATTTAGATGCATTTCCTGCATTTTTATAACCTCTGTACATATCTATAATTGTATATTATATTAAAACTACTTTTTGGCTACATCACTAAGACTCATTCTTTGAACTTAAGAGACTTGATCACTAACATTTTGCACTATACTACCATTAACTACACACTTATTTGCTAACTACATAGTCAAAAACTAAACTACACAGTGAATCATTGATCATGACATATACGATTTGTGGCTGTAACCACAATCAGTATATTTTTTTATTAAATCTATGCACTGTCACTTTACATGTGATACTTTCATTTCTACATCTCAACACCTACAACCCCACAATCCGCTCTTTTGTGCTATTGCTTGCAACATCTTGGAACATTTTAATGGTATCTACACTTTTATTATTATAATAAGCTTTTTTTGTTATAAAACACAATTACAACCATCTATAACAAATATTACCAGGGTTTGTACAAAGTGATTCAAATTCTTACAATATTTGACTTTTTGGAAATGTTACTCCTAAAAACACTTAAAAACAGCCATATTTTACAAAGCTACTGGAAAAGTCCTTTCTGTGTTTAATGTTAATCCATTAAAAATGAAATCAATTGTTCATGACTAAATAATGTTTGTATCTTTCTCAAGGATAACTCTATTTTTAATGAAAAGAATGCACTGTTATTTTACATTTGAATATTAAATATTTGCACTATTGCTTGTAATTTGCTTATTCTGAAATGTTGGGTATTAATCCTAACCATTTAACAAGTGACATAATAATGAATCGTTACTGCTTAAAATGTAAGTTCAGCATTCAATTGTTCAACCGCTAATGTTGTCCACACAAGGGAGCCACAGGATAGCAAATCCTTCAAGATCTGTTCAAGTGACTAAATAAAAAAATGCATATAAATTCATTATATTTTCATAACCTTTAATAAAGTCCAATATAGTAAGTATGCAAAACTGTAATCTCCTAAATACTGATAGACCATTATTTTTTATCTGAATTTTAATGGTATTGACAATATATTTTCTCAAGTTATCACACATAACTGAATGTACGTGCAAGGGACACTTTATTACTTATCTATTTTCATATTGTGCATATAATAGCACTCACATAAGGACTGTTTGGATCTGGTAATTTGCATGAGATGTATTTATCAATAAAATCACAAACATCCTGATCTTGATCATTTTTGAACTCTGGAGCATCTTTCACCCAAAATAAGCAGTGAATGTGTGGAGAGCCACGTAACTGAAATTCTACTCTGTAAAAAAAGTCAATTACCTCACCGACAGGCCGAGCAGGTGACATGATTAGATCCCTCATTAAGGCTTCGACGCGTTTTTCAAACATCCGCATGGCTGTGACTGGGTTGCTTCTTAATATTTCACATTTTTCAGACCAATCTAATTCATCAAAGTTCACAGTTTCACCTTGTTGTGCTTTAATTGCATTTATCACTTCAGGCCATCTCATCTCAGTAGCACTAAATGTGCAGAAAAATGTGGGAGTGCCCAGTTGTCTCAGCATAGCAAACAAATCACGCAGTGTTTTCTCCCAGTACGCTGGTGTCCCTCTTAATGGTTGCATGAAACGTGTTGCCTCCTTATTATTCACAAGTTTTTCTAACTGATATTAAAATATTAGCAGCGAACAGTTTATTCTGCGTCCATCGCGGGTCATGGGTTTTGCTTTTCTCAGCTGGATAGACATACTAGATGTGGCCATGTGCATTTCAGTGACAAACTGAGCAAAGAAGATGTAGCTTGTGTCTCTTGCACAACGATTGTCAATAGAGAATAGCCTTGTGTTAAAGTACCTGCTGGGGGAAACATGTTTTGCTCTGTCAGGCTCATCAAAGGTATTTTTGCCATCAGGAAACTGCACTGGGAAAGCCATTGATTCAAGTTTTTTAACTTTGAAAATGCTAACAGGACTGTTTTTTGCTGCTGGGGCAATGCAAAATATTCCGTCATCATAAGACAACAGCTGCTGACCAAGATCTGGGGGCTGAAGACATGTATCCAAAGCAAGGCCTCTTGATTGCTCTTCTGCAGTATTCTCAGGGTCATCACTTGAATCATTGTGTTCATTCTCATTGCTCTGTTCTTCAGTGTTCTCATTTGGCTGTTGCTCTCAACATCCATATCCATATCTGTTCATGCTCATTGAACGTTTCTTCTGAGAGTGCTGCATTAATGAAGATATCTTTATATTTTGAATGGATTTCTTTTAGTTTTCTTAAAGCAGACAAGACCTTATGCATGTTCAAAGTCTGAAACTGATAGTGACCTTGGTAGCACAGACGTCTTTTCAATTTCACTGTAAGCAGCTGTGATTCACTTCTTGGCCTTGGTAAACAATTAACTGTTGTTTCTACTTCAGATGCAACAGAAATTACAGCTCATTTTATAGCTCTCTGTTGGCCTTTAGGAAGTGTTAACATTTTTGCAAAGGGAATGTACTTTGCAATAACATGTCTTTCTAGAATATTCGAATCACACAGTTCTGGAGGAATGGGAGTGAACTGAAGCATATTAGCTACAGCAATATCTGGCATTAGACCTCTCATCAGGGTACTATGGCAGCTGTGACAGATCCATTCTGTTTTCATGTCTTCCAAGGCACATCGATCAGGGCAGATGAGAACATAGTTTCCAGTCAAGCAAAGTGCAGCAACTGTTGGATTTTGTTTATATTTATGCACTTCACAATTATGCATTTGATTGGAGAAGAGCGCTCTGGCACAGCATGTGCAGACACAAGTTGGCCCCTGTTTTATAACATCTCTGAAAATATTTAATGCTCTTAACATGCCTGGATCTTGTACTATGTCAGGCTGGCTATCTTGTAACATTTCTCTCTGCCGGCGCATCAAATACATTTTTTTGTATTTGTATTGTATCTCTTGTGCACAATGTACTTTGTGAAGTACCTTAAGTGCAGATATTTTGTTTTTAGATTTGAATAAATAATATTCATTCTGACGAGCCCTAAAATGAGCATCATAGTGATAATGCTGTTTAAAATTTTCCTTCTTTTTTTTATAGACATTAGGATTATTTTTGCATCGGTTTGTGTAATGGTCCTTTTTCCTTTGCCTAAAAATGGGATCTTTTAAATATCTGTCAACAAGATTTTGCTTATGCTTTTTCTCATATTTAGGATTGTTCCTGTAATTCTGAATGATATAATTCTTTTGTCTCTCCCTGCATTGTTCCCGATTCCTGTAATTCTGAATGATGTAATTCTTTTGTCTCTCCCTGAATTGTTCATCATTCTTGTAATTTAAGGTTATTTTACTCTTTTTATTCCCTCTGTATTTTTCATTATTTTTATAGTTGGTTTTCATTGCTTGTTTGTGTTTTTCTCTATAAGTAATTTTATTCCAGTAGTTGTTCCTCATGGCTTGGTTATGTCTTTCTCTGTGTTCACTACTTGTTTTATAATCAAAGACTTCACGTACAGCCTGTTTTTTTGTCATAAACACCTTGCCTCTGAACCATTTCTTTGTGCCATTTTTTATAGTATGACTTTCTCTTTCGAGTCTTGTTCAGTTTTACTGTCTGCTTGATTGTAAATTGTGAATTCTGGTGATTTGGAGCTGACAATGCCAATTGATCCTGTGACAGTGTGTTATGAGAAAGTTCACTCAATGGTACATTTTTATATTTATCTTGATTCTGAGTGACAGTAGTTTGAACTTCCATTTTATCTTGATAAATCAAGTGGGCTTGTTCATCAGTTGATGTGGACTTTTGGACTTGAACATACTGTTGTGGGACATCAGCAGACGAGCATTGTTCATTGTTTGTTGATGTGGCAGTTAACAGCAGTGTCAGATAGTTGTTGAACTGAATCTTGGACTTGAACATACTGTTGTGGGACATCAGCAGACGAGCATTGTTCATTGTTTGTTGATGTGGCTCTGTTAACAGCAGTGTCAGATAGTTGTTGAACTGAATCTTGGACTTGAACATACTGTTGTGGGACATCAGCAGACGAGCATTGTTCATTGTTTGTTGATGTGGCTCTGTTAACAGCAGTGTCAGATAGTTGTTGAACTGAATCTTGGACTTGAACATACTGTTGTTGGACATCAGCAGATGAGCATTGTTCATTGTTTGTTGATGTGGCTCTGTTAACAGCAGTCTCAGATAGTTGTTGAACTGAATCTTGGACCTGAACATACTGTTGTGAGACATCAGCAGATGAGCATTGGTCATTGTTTGACAGAGCTTTGTTCTCAAACGAGACGGATGGTTGCACATCATGTTCAAGATCACAGCAGTTCAGGGAGACTTCAGTACATATACAGCTTTCAGTCATCATGCTAATGAATGATACAGGCAGCAGCTCAAACTCTTCCTGGTCTCTCAAATCGAAACACCCTTGAAACAATATTAAAAGCCTATCCACAAGATCCGGTAATTGATGAAACGTCAGGAATACCGCTGTACCTGTGCTTTCATCAGCAGGCATTCCATATATTGATCTGCAGTGAGAATCAAAATAACCAAACCTCCCTGATCGATCTCTGAATACAGCGATACATGAGCCTCCACACAACAGCAAAGCATCACTCACATCAGCTCTGAGACAGTGCAAAGTATTCTCAAGATTTTCATAGTTGCCTAGTGCAGGTGTATCTCTCAGAAATTCAAACCTCTGGGGATGTTTCAGGATGTTGTAGCATTGAGAGTTTGTCTCAATTGTCTTTGGTAGCTCATCAAAATTAAAAAAATTACCCACAAATTTTCCTTTGCTCTGCAGAGCTCATTTGACACTAGTGTAAACTGCATCACCTTTCTGTAAAATGCCATCTAAATCGGAACTCTGTAGCTCATTTCGTTCATTATGGACTGCTAGGAAACAATTGTATGAAATGAACTGCATTTTTGGTTGATGATGCTATCCCAATAAATTTAAAAATAGTTCTTACATTGATGGAAATAAAGATGTCCAATCTACTGTAGGAAAAAAGACAGCAGTTTTGTTCACATCTCACACAAATCAAGCTGTTCATTTAAGCTACGAATCCTTGTTTTTATTCAACACATTTACATGAACTTCAAATGCCCCTCAAAATAAAGTAACTTTATAATTTTGACTAATAGCTAAATGTGTCATATCTCATTATATTATATACATTAAAGGCTAAGACAGCAATGTCTATGTAAAAGCTACAGAACATGTAGAATTGTACATTTCAAAATAAAGGTATGTCTGATTAACATGTTGTGCGTATGTTACTTGCATAGACAGCCAACGCAGCCTCAACCCTATAAATAAATTAAAATAAATAAATAGCTTCTGTTTGTGATTCCAGTTCTCAAAAAGAAAAAGGAACAAACCATGGAAGAAAGTCAATGTGTATCTGAGTATTAATGAGGTGAAAATGAATGTGTGACTCGTGCTGGCAAAATGAGTCGGAATGCACACGGGCTAATTTTGAGCAGCAGACAAAAAAAAAAGTGAAAAATGTCGAATCATGCACATAAAGGCGCTTCTGCCATTGTGCGATCTCGATAAATATACACATACTGTATTAGAGTAATGAAGTGTTCTATTAATGCAAACATAATTAGTTATGTCTTGAACGTTTGGGCAACTGTTGGGGAAAACGTCTGATGTGTAACATTATAGCAGATCCGTGCAGTACAGTAGGTCTCAATGTTAATCTGACAATAAAAGAAAAGATCGCTGCTCTTGATTGAACTGCTTTTGTAGTTTTAATAATCAATTTATTTGTAATGAACAACACACTGAAGTGATTTTTACAGTTTATTATTTGTTTTTCTTACTTGAATGCTTTTGTTCAGATGTAAAATTAAAAAAGTAATGCACTATTTGTTTCTTTCTTATATTTGTTCTGTTTTTTTTTTTTTTAACTGTTCTTATTTATAATAGCAAAGATAAAATAAAAAATAGCTGTATTGTGAATATTAATATGGTAATAATGATCATTAAGAAAATAATTGAAGGAAAACATGCACCATTGCTAGGTGATTTTGTTTTGGAACTTTCAGAAAACTTTAACGTTTTTCTCAGAATTTACTTTGCTGACTATATATCGACTTCAAATGGGTGTAGCTCAGTCATTTTCCAACAAATCATATATGAATTACCTTTAAAAGAAGGTTCTGATGACCACTTGACAGTAGGGAGGAGGAAGGACAACACAACCTAAAAAAAAAATTAAGATCTTCTGCACACAAAAGTTATTCTAATGTTAAGTGCTTAATAAAAGAGAGTATTACATTTTGAGAAATGCTGAGATAGCATAGATGCAAATACTGAGAAGTCAGTTAATGCCAGACAGTCAGTTAAAAAGATAACTTACCGCAGAGGACGCAATGATCTGGCAACCAAAGATGCAGAGACATAACAGATTTACAGACAAGCAAAAGGGAGAAAAAGAAGAAATCACTTATATGATCCACTAATATGAGGATAAAATATTACATAGATTTGTATGTATTGACATGTATTAGAATAACTTATTAAACGTAAATTGACTGATCAGAATCTTATAAAAATCTAAAGTCTGAACATATACATTATTGATTTACCACAAAGTTACAAAACAGCAACTAATTAAGGTAAATGCAAGCAAAAACACATCACAATTTATGTCCATGTTCTTCATTTCTGCAAATCATTCTGTTGTCATACAATCTGAAACTAGTGAAGGTAGTTCCCTTTCATGGGAACTTCGCACTGCGTCCTCTAGGGGTCGCTATGGGGAACGCCTCGTCGTGACCCGTGTCTGAAGCATACATTGAAAAAACACCAACTCGTTGGCCGGCGACAGCCATGACGTCACTACCGGTGCGACTATAGTATAAATAGGCGCCGGGAGCTACACATCCTTCAAATGGGTGTATATGAATTACCTTTAAAAGAAGGTTCTGATGACCACTTGACAGTAGGGAGGAGGAACGACAACACAACCTAAAAAAAAAAAATTAAGATCTTCTGCACACAAATGTTATTCTAATGTAAGTGCTTAATAAAAGAGAGTATTACATTTTGAGAAATACTGAGATAGAATAGATGCAAATACTGAGAAGTCAGTTAATGCCAGTCAGTTAAAAAGATAACTTACCGCAGAGGATGCAATGATCTGGCAACCAAAGATGCAGAGACACAACAGATTTACAGACAAGCAAAAGGGAGAAAAAGAAGAAATCACTTATATGATTCACTAATATGAGGATAAAATATTACATAGATTTGTATGTATTGACATGTATTAGAATAACTTATTAAACGTAAAGTATTGACTGATCAGAATCTTATAAAAATCTAAAGTCTGAACATATACATTTTTAATTTATCACAAAGTTACAAAACAGCAACAAATTAAGGTAAATGCAAGCAAAAACACATCGCAATTTATGTCCATGTTCTTCATTTCTGCAAATCATTCTGTTGTCATACAATTTGAAACTAGTGAAGGTAGGTTTTTGCCGTGATAATTAAATGCAAATACTGAGAATCTGTTAGGCTGTCAATCAAATACTTACACAGCAGGAGCAACAGCTTGTTTGCACACAAGGAAAAGGGAGAAATAGGTCAAATAATGCAGGTATGGACGGATGGACAATGGACATGAGCTTCTATTCATAAAAAAATAACTATGTGGCATTGCTTTTGCAATAAAAACGTGAGCATCAACACATGAGAATTTATTATATTAATACTATGATTTTGCTCAAAACTCACTTAAAATGCCATCAACAGTTTGAAATAACTTCCATTTTCGATCTGATTAGGCTTGTTATTACAGAATGAGACCTAATATTTTACATACACACTGATAAGGGCTATGTCCATTAGCATTGCATTAGAAATATACTTCATTCTAATGAAAATACCCGAGATTATTTGAAGAACACAGACAAACCATATATTGTTGCCATCGGCTGTTTATTGTTTCCATATTTCATAATCAATACGTCAATATCTGTATTTTATGCACCTACAGCGATATGTGTGATTCATGACATCCGTAAGGCGGTCGCACACCGGACGAGAACCGGTCTTTAAAATAATACACATTATTTTCTATTAGAGTACCCACACCGGCGGCGCCCATCTACGTCGTGTTTTACTTGTTGTACGCATAGCTATGGTTGTATGAGTTGGTCTAGACGCGGATGGCGCCGGCGCGGATCTTCTCGTCTTCTTTCTTGTGCGACCGCCTTCACTTGTGGACTTGCTGCACGAGGGCGCCCTCCGGCGTTGAGTATGAATGAAACAGACATTGAGAGTGTTTAGTGCTTCATAATGCTCACATCACCTTGCTTGTGGTAAAAATAACACTGCTCTCAACATAAATGTGAAGTAAACGTATGACAATCCATCAATATTTGTCCAATTGTGCCCACTTTTGAGCTAAAAGTCCTGAGGTACGTTAGTCATGACCGTGCAGGAGGTAACTTATTTTTTCCTGTGTCTGAGGATCATTTCATAGTAAATGTGGAGTTTGTTCCTGATTATCCATCAAATAAAGACCATTTGGCACATCAGTTAATGTTTTTGACAAAAGGAACAAATTAGAAGCAAGACAGAAACCGTTACACAATCGTCCTGCAGTTCCCTCACGAGACGAATTAACATAATACTTAACGGAAATTAACATTTTATTCATGTTTTAGCAGTAACAAAGCATATATATATATGAATAAATAAGTTTAACTACTTCAAATTCATTGACCAACGCGTATTTTGATAATCTTTCATTGAAAAATTACCTCAGAAATCTTTCAGTACTCACCTGAAGGAAGGACTGCCGGACATTGACAGCTCATTAGTTATGCAGAGTTCCAGTGTCTCATTGGCCAGCTGCTATATTCGTCTACCGTTTAAATACTAAAACATAATACCCTCATAATCAAATAATTAATAACAACATGGAGTAAATAATCACAAATAATTTATTTGATAATTTATAACTGTAACTGTACAATTTAACAATGTAATTATGGTAGGATTGGCATGTTTTTATTAATATTTATCTGTTTTGTGAAAGATCTGTTGCATAAATAATTATGTCTATAAGCAGCGCATGTATATTTTTACGATTTATTTTGCATTAATTAAGATAAAACAAATATTTAAATTAGTCGTGTATTAGTTGTATTTTTACAGCCCGTTTTTTTTTTTTCATTTAAAAACATGTTTGATGTAAAGTTAACTGTAAAATATTAAAATATGTTGTGAAAATGATGATGGAACAAACTGATGTATGTGCACAACTGAGAAATAGATATTATGAAGATCAATTGCATTCGCAGCCCATGTCTCACAAGGTAAATATTTAATTAAAAAAAAAAAAAAATTTAATAGGCTACAAACATTTTCGAGAATAAGTAATTATTTGTACATTTACATAATTGGTAATGGGAAAAGACATTGTGTAGCTGTGTGTACACACACCATGAGTTCAACTGTCGTTTCGTGAACAGTAAAGGGATTAGTGTATTTCATTAATTTACCGGACCCAAACATATTTAAGTTTCAAATGCACTGGCTCAGTTAACATTTATAGTATAGTAATAATAGCAGTGTAGATCTTATTTGCATTTGAAGTGATATTATAAATCCTGTAAACAAAGAAGGTAATATTTGGATTTCTCTGGTTCGGATGTGTATCATTATATTGGATCCGTACATAAGGTCTTAAAGGGACAGTAGCCCATAAATACCTGCTGTTTTCTCTGTGTTTTTACAGTCTATGGTGTTAATCGAATAAGAATATACAGCTTTAACAAAGATTAATCTATATTTAATTTATACAATCAATAATATGTAGGGTTTTTTCATTTAATGTTTTACATTTCTGTTCCAGAATACTATTGTTAGATCTTGTTTGATATCATAAGTTATTTTATATAACTTTTTTTTTCTGTTGTATTTATCTATGCTTGTCATTTTTTGTGTTTGTTCCTATTTTATTGACTGTTCATTTGTCGTTTATAATATTTAAATGTTATTAGTTAGGCTAGTAGTTTTTACTGTGCCATCAAAGAAGTACATAAAGTGTTCTTTAAGAGGTTTCTGAACCATCAGCTTCATCCTCATGTAGCAGTCCAGAGCGGGTAGTCTGTGGGGCCTGCAGCAGCAGTGTTTGTGTAGGGAGCAAAAGTTTTTTTTTCACAAATTTGAAGCGGTGCCATGACTGAAAAGCTGTGGGGAAGCACTAAATAAATCTATCATCAATACTAAACATGAAACAAGACATTTAAAGAGACACTTAAGCATTTCAAGTAATTAATCTACCATCTATATATCTATAGTGTTGTGGAATAAACAAGGCTCAGACTCAAAATTCAATGATCAATCAGGGTCAGAAAAGGTTTTATTGATGGGGAAAAGGGGGTAAAATGCTGTCTCCAGTCAGTGTCAGTGACCCCTATGTAATGTCTGATTACTTTTCTTAGGGAATTAATTATTATTAA
>NW_015538006.1:0-1218 GCF_001515605.1 Sinocyclocheilus anshuiensis
AAAAGGTTGGCTACGTTGAGGCAACGTTCTGTGTTTGTTGGGAGGCAACACAGGTTTTTCTCGCCGTTTCTGCTGTTTGCTCGGTAAAACTACACTGTACTCAGTGGCGTGCCGCGTGCAGTTTTTTTTTTTAAAATGATGATGCAAAGTTCCCAAAATTGCACTCTTATTATAATACATTTTTATGTAGCCTATCAGTTACCAGAGTTCTTGCCAGGAGTCAAAGGCAGCTGCCAGGGTTTTTCTCGCCGTTTCTGCTGTTTGCTCGGTAAAACTACACTGTACTCAGTGGCGTGCCAGCTGCCAGAGTTCTTGCCAGGAGTCACGATCGTTTGTCGCCGGTCGCCGTTTAAACTACACTGTTTTGTTTGTAAATAAAAGATTTGATGATGCATATTATATACCAGCAAGCAGCAAGCATCAGAATGTGAACCCAATAAGCTAAATTGCATAAGCATTTTCCCATAAAGAACATACACACACATAAGGAGTGCCAGATGCCATGTCACTTAATGTTAAAACTGCTGCTGCCGCTAGCCAATACTGTATATACGCACAAACACGAACATGTCACGGAATGCCAGGAGAAAACAGGATAGATCCAAGTGCAGTTTATTGAAGTATAAAATAAACAGAACAGAACAGAACAGAAACGTGGCAAAAGGTAATCCAAAACACAGGGAACAGATAACACGATGTAACCTTAACAACATCAAACACAAACATCAGATATCAAATAATACTGCAGCAAAGACAGACAGAGTGAGCATGGTATATGTAGTGATGGGACGATGAGTAAATGACTAACAGGTGATCATGATCAGAACAGACACAGGAGAAAACAGACTATGGGAAATGGAGTTCAACACATGTAACACAGAAACGGGAGAGCGCCCTCAAGTGCCTCAAGTGGGGCACCACAACCAGACACTGTGACAAAACATTTATTTATTTATTTAATGTAACACTTTAGTTATTAACTAGTTGCTTGCATATTACTATATTAGCCGTTTATTAGTACTCATAAAGCACATACTAGTGCATTATTATGCGTGACCGTATTCTACATCTTACCCTATACCTGAACAGTAATTAATAGTTTATTTAGGCAAAAGTCAATAGTTAAGTTAATAGTGAGAATTGGACCCAAAACTAAAGTGTGACCATATATATATATATGTATATATATATATGTGTGTGTGTGTGTCTGTGTGTGTA
>NW_015538006.1:5453-29121 GCF_001515605.1 Sinocyclocheilus anshuiensis
GTGTGTGTATATATATATATATATATAACATTTCTGTCCCCCTCACTTCTGAAATGATGGCTACGCCCCTGTATATAGTATACACAGTGTAGTTTTACTGAACAACCAGCAGAAACGGCGAGAAAGACCATGGCAGCTGCCAGAAACGAATAGTGGCTCCTGGCAAGAACTATGGCAACTGATACATAAAAATGTACAGTATAATAATAATAAAATTGTGGGAACTTTGCAGCATCATTTTAAAAAACATCACCGCACGCCACTGAGTACAGTGTAGTTTTACCGAGCAAACAGCAGAAACGGCGAGAAAGACCGTGGCAGCTGCCTTTGACTCCTGGCAAGAACTCTGGCAACTGATACATAAAAATGTATAATAATAATAATACAATTCTGCCACGAACTCTGGCAGCTGCCAGTGGCAGCTGGGGATGCCACCGGAAGTGGCGCTGCGACCTGCCGCTGCCAGGATTTGCGCTTGCTCTCTCTCGCGAAACAAGCAAAATAAACAAACATGCGACGCCTGTCACTGTGTGACGTTGTGGTGCTACGATGTGATTAATTGAAAATACTGGATCGTTTAGGCTGTATTTGATCATTTCACGCAATCAGCCACGGTGTATCGCACACTTAACTTCATACTCTACGTGTTAACAGTTGAATCTCCGCTCTGTGATGAGCTGTAAGTATGTGCACATGTTTTGCTAAGGGGTTAGCATTGGCTGCGCAGACATACAGATAATTGTAAACAATTTGAGATGTTTTGACTGTGAGAAACAAATGGCAGGTCTACAGTTTTCAGATCTTGAGTCGGATGAACTGGCAGCTGTCATTTGACTGATTGCTATAAAGGTGTTTTAGTGTTGTGTTGTGTAACTTGCTGTGTTGTTGTTGTTTTCTATTCAGAGCATGTTTAAATGCCTAGAGGCGAGCTGCCTTAAAGATGTGACAGTACTAATGACACAAAGACATCAGTAAATTCGTTAATTATTACTATTATTAGAGTAGGATGGTGCAAGATGACCCCCACCTTATTTTTTTCCTCTTGACTATAGAAGGCACACAATCTCACAAACTCCATGGAATACTCTTTGAATATCGACATTTTAAGATTTCGTTAGTCGAAACACTTTTTAGGTTAACTTATCTAATTTGTTATCTTTGGAAAATAGTGATCTGTGACATTGCATTATGTCGAATATCAAAGATTTTGTGTCTGTTTGTTAATTAGGAATTTGTGGACCAATTAAAGTTTTTACATCTATGGAAATAAAAAAATATATATATTTTGAAGTTCTGTAGTAGTTTTGCCACCGAAAGCCCTAATGGCATGTTATCGTTATTATATTATAATAATGTAATATGTTATAATACAATGGTTATTATGCAGTAATTCTATGAGTTATATGTACATTTCAGGCATCTTTGCTATTCATTAAATCTGCTTTGTCATCAGTCATTCAAATATTCAACAAAAATAAAATTTTAGATAGAATAGACTATGCAGTATTTTACATTATAACACTCATCTTGTACATGTTGTATCTAAATATGTTACTATTTTAAAATATGTTAAATGTAAATGTACATTATTATTAAAGGGGCTTTTTCCTCCATCTTACCCTACTAATTGACCTGACTTTCAGTTGTATTATGTACTTTTTCAGTTAGTGTGTTATTTATATCGGCTTTTTAACTGTGCACTGAGGAAACTCTTTAATTTGTATGTCTTAGGTGCGTGTGGCAATGGATAGTGATCTGAGCCCACAGGACAAGAAAGACTTGGATAAATTCATCAAATTCTTTGCCTTGAAGGTGATTGCATTAAACACTACAGTACTAAGGGTATTATTGCATGCATGAAATCTGGTATCCCAGGTGACAGGGTGATGATATCCTTTGCTTTATGTGTGTCTTTCAGACAGTGCAAGTTATAGTTCAAGCCCGGCTTGGAGAGAAGATCAACACTTGCTCCTCTTCATCACCGACAGGTTCAGACTGGGTAAGACACATCCAGGACACTTCACATACAATGGTCCTGCTTTGTTTACATCATACCTAACATGAGATCTGCGTGTCTGGTTGTTTTCATGATTTTATTCAGTTTAATCTGGCAATAAAAGACATCCCAGAGGTGACTCATGAAGCAAAAAAAGCTCTTGCTGGACAGCTGCCTGGCATCGGCCGATCCATGTGTGTGGAGATCTCCCTCAAAACCTCAGAGGTCTAGTCTTTCTTTCAGTTCACCATCAATATAATAAAAGTATCTTGACAAAATGCCCAACTTAATAAAAAGATGTTTACTTGAGTATTAAGAAGTTGTGTTTACCCATGCAGGGAGACTCCATGGAGCTGGAGACGTGGTGTTTGGAAATGAATGAAAAGTAAGCACACACAGTTCCCCTATACAGACAGGACAAAGCAATCAGCTGAGAACTGCTCTGTGTTGAGATTGATACATTATCAGCAAGTCAATATTTTCTATACTGGGGCATAACTCGGGTTAGCATTTTCTTCCAGGTGTGATAAGGACATTAAAGTATCCTATACAGTTTATAATCGGCTGTCTCTGCTGCTCAAGTCTTTGCTGGCCATCACAAGGGTGACACCTGCTTACAAGCTTTCACGTAAACAAGGGCATGATTATGTCATACTCTACAGGTACTCAACGCACTTTCTTCTACACTCCACAAAGCCTTATATTGCCTGATACATGAGTTCATAGAGGGGAAAAAAGGATATCATGTACAGTCAGATTGATTAATATCTCTTTGATAGGATCTATTTTGGAGACGTCCAGCTGACGGGTCTCGGGGAAGGTAATAGTTTGAAGGGCTCTCTTCAAAGTACTAATAAAGGATGTGTAGATGTTCTGTAGTATCTTCTTCACTTCTCTCTGCAGGGTTCCAGACAGTGCGAGTGGGTATTGTAGGCACTCCCATAGGCACCATCACTTTGTCCTGTGCATATCGCACTAATTTGGCCCTCATGTCTTCAAGGTATGCATTACATCTTCCTGTATGCAAGTGCTGGGCGATAAACTGTTTTGAATTACACAACCAGTATGACTTTTTGACAGCATTGTGAATTGAGAGTTGACCATTAACTCAACATGCAAATATTGCCGCAGCCTCAGATTATTGTTGTTTTACATTCACAGCACATTAAAACGTCTTAACTACTTGATCTGGACAAACTGTTTATCATTAGAAAGATTTAAGACTCCAGCTTCGATATTTGACCACTCTTATGATAAAACACGGTTGCAGTGACAGTAATTTCTTAATTTATGTCAGGAGTGCAAAATAATGCATGATATTTTGAACAGAATAAAAACACGTATTCATATTCAGTCACATCTGCTGCAGTTTATTTGTGTTCACATAACTTCACTGAACAGCTTCTGTTAGGGCTTATAGGTCAAAGTGTGCGTACTACTTGGAGAAGTATTGATATATTTACACATGCCTACTTCATATTTCTTCATACATAATAATTTTTATTAATTTTCCATTGATTTATGCTAAATTAATATTTCTACCTATTAGATTGTTTTATGAACATCTACACCTACACAAACCCTAAACCTACCCCTTACAATAATGCAAAAACAGTAATTATTGTTGTACAGTGTGTTCCCAGTAGCCGCAGCTGTATCACTTCTAGCCTTGACCCTGCTTCCAGCGCTGTCTGTCTGTTTTCTCTTCCGCGATCGCTGTTCTGACTCGGAGGAAGCTCATTCGCTGCTCATAATGTCAATCATATCAAAGGGACTTTGATCATATTACGCGTTCATAACACGCCCTGCCTCTTATGATGAACTTCCACTAGGTGGGTAAATGTATACTGGGATCGAAGAGATGTGGGTAATCCATGTAATGCCAGAATAATGGCTGATTAAAAACAAAAGAATAATGATAATTACTTCTGATACCTGGCAGAGGTCGCAATGCAAGAGGAGAAAATACTGTAGCAGGCAGAGCAAGCTCACTGTTCACAATGCATGAAATATTGGAAGAAAATCCTAAATACTGAATTGGGAGTGGGGGGTTATATGAATGTATTTCTGAGGTGAGCTGACTGTCTTCAGAAAAGTTTAGATGGTATTTTTCTTTTCGTTTTGCCTCCATTTAATGCATATTAAAGTAGTTTCGCTGCTTTGTTTACAGCGGTAACCAGGGAAACGCTATACTTCTGCTCTCCCTTAGCACCACCTGCTGTCAGAGAGAAAATTTGCGTTCTCATTCAGCCCATTTGCTGTTTTTGTTTCGTGCAGATATGTTTTATGTAGTACACTTTCACAAAGCTAAAGTCAGACCTTTCTGGTTTTGCTTTAAATTGTGAAAATATACCTAATATATCTAATTTAAATCAAAAACTGCTCATGCATCATCTTTGTTTGGATCGTGATTAAAACCCAGTGGTTCTGCAACTGTTTCATGCATTCTGATTCATATAAATGTTCATACAAAAACCCATGATAAAATGTGAAACTGCCACAATCCTAAAAAAAAAAAACTGTGATACAGATTTTTGGTCAAACTGTCCAGCACTAATGCAACATATTCAAGTATTCAGATATTCTGGATCGTTTTGTAGTGGTGTTGTGCAAGATATTGTCCTTGTGTGTCTCGCAGGCAATTTGAGAGGACAGGCCCTATCATGGGTATCATCATTGATCATTATGTGGAGCGTCCCTTCACTAATATGGCACACATGCATCCCTGCAGTTACAGGTGTGTAAAAATAAACACATAATCACAGTAAAGATAAGCTACTGTTCAGAGATTTGGGGTGAGAAATACTTTTTAATTAATACTTTTATTTAACAAAGGCACAAATTGACCAAAAGTGACAATGAATATTTTTACATTGTTACAAAACAGTTCTATTTCGAATAATTGCTGTTCTTTCTATTCATCAAAGAATTCTGTAAAAAATAAAAAACACACAATATACAAAATATTCAATAAGTACAAAATATTCAGTAAGTACTAAACTGTTTTCAACATTGATAATAATATGATAATATGAAATGTTTCTTAGGCACCAAATTGGCATATTAGAATGATTTCTGAAGGAATGGCAACTGAAAATTCAGCTTTATCATCACAGGAATAAATTACATTGTAATGTATATTAAGATAGAAAAAGTTATTTTAAATTGTAATAATATTTAACATTATTACTGTTTTAACTGTACGTTTGGTCAAATAAATGTGGTCTTGGTGAGCACAAGAGACTAATTTCCAAAACATTAAAAAAATCTTACCAACCTCATACTGTTGTGTATATCGCAGTGTAGAATATCACCTGTATTGTTATTTAAATCAAAATTAATATTTGATTTTTTTTTTATAGTCCACTAGTAAGACATACAATTTTTAAATGTTTTTCAGCATTCAGAATAAGTTGGAATTAAACCATTAATAACAAAAAAACACGTTTGATAATATTGATAGTACAGGGATTCAAACTGATGACTCTGCTTTCTTGTCCTCTGGCCTCTAACCAGCTCTTTTATTTTTTCTCTCTTAGAGCACCTGGAGAAGATGAGGGAGGGACTTATGCAGGAATAGAAGACTCTCAGGAGGTGTGCACCACGTCCTTTTCCACCTCCCCACCATCGCAGGTAATGCCGTCTCTATCACCTTTCCATCTGTCCCATTGAATATAACCCTTCACCACCTTCCTTGTACAAGCCAGGCTTCAGTACAGGTGCAGTGCAGCCTGTCATTAAGAGATTAACTGTTAACCTCTCACAATGGATAAGCTGTTTTCATTCATGAGTCTCTTTCAGCAGTTCCCTGATGAACAGGTCTCATTCTTTAAATGTGATTATAGTTTTCATATTCCTCCAGCCATGAATATGATTTGAGATTGCTGCTAAGTACAGTACATTTCCTCCCTATACTTAGTTGTTTTCTTTTCATTTTTTTTTCTTCTTTTTGCTGTGTTTGGTTAGTTTGCTGTCTTGATCAGTGTTGTTTTTGTTAGCTAAATTCACTAAATGACAACGCTGAAATAAACAAAGGCAAAATAAAACATAAAATTCATATATATTTTAAAAAGTATATAAATAATACTAAAATAATACTGGTCTTGGTGTACTTGCTTCAGTACAAAAGTGTTCAAAAATCTTCAGACTAGTGTTAAAGTCATTTGTGTGACCATGGAATCAGTTTCTCTCTCTCCATTATCTCTTTCTGTGGTAGTGGTTTCATTTCTGTTGTTGCCTTGTTTTTCTTTCTTTCTTTCTTTCTTTCTGTGTGCATGTAGTGTGTGTGTACAGTAAGTCAGGCACATTTTAAGACACCTAAGGCGACTCTGATGGCCACACTGAAGGTTCCCCTCATGGGGCTTGGCATCTCACAGCAAGTGAGTCCAGTGTGTGTGAGAGAGAAGTGTGTGTACGCACATGCAGCTGATATATTAATTAAAGTAAAAAGTGTGTGTGGCCTGCCCCAGTAACCTATACTCCACAGCTTACCCTTCATAACCTTGTATAACCTTTTAATGAAGAGGGTTATACAGTATCACTCACACAACAGATTGTTTGAGCACTGCTCAGGCAAACGCACACAATCACTGCTGCCTTCTCCTTGAGCTGACCTGCCTGCTGTTTTACTTGAAGCATTTGTGTGTTTGCTCTGATAACTACTCTGATCCTTCTTGCTCTCTGCTCTGCAGTGAGGTTTATACAGGACCAGACTTAAAAAGGCCTCTTGATCTGACATTTGACTCTTATTGTGATATGAATCTCTCTCTGTCTTTCAGCTGTACAGCTCTCGTCTGTCATATCAGACTCCTGCCCTGGGAACTGTGGATTTGTGTCATCCTACGGCTTGTACTGCTGCTGCACATCCTCACCAGGTACAGCACACAACACACCAGTGCATACGCATTACGCACATGCAAAAGCACCACTTTCCCTATCATAACTTCATGCCCCTCATCCCTTCTGATGTAGAACAGCTGCTTGGAATTACTTGCACCTGTTAACAGAAGTGTGTGTGTTGTTTTGACCTGACTGAAGTGGCCAAGTATGTGTCTCTTCCTAATCAGATGGTTGTGCCTGGCAAAGAAGGTGGAGTCCCACAGGTGCCGGCTCAACCTACTCATGGCACTGCAGCTGAGCATGGTCGTATCCCTTCATGCCCCACTGGACAATCCCCTCAGCTGGCACCGCCCACATCCTGTAGTAGGTAAGAGTCACTGTGAGGAGATTCAGACTGTTCAATGCTGATTTTTCATTTGTCAGTTCAGCTAAATTTGATTCCATGTTTGTGTGTGTGTGTGGTAGCGAGGTGAAGACTGTGTCCCCCTCTGATGCGCTAGAGACCACCTTCACCAGGAAAGTTGGAGCTTTTGTCAACAAAGCCACCACTCAGGTTAGAATACATTAATAATATATAATAGCTTAGAAAACAAAAATTACCTTCATGTACATTGAAATAGTTCTTACATTCTCATAAAAATCTACATGAACTACCGAGCAGTTAAGCATACAGTTAGCATTCAAAAGTTTGTGGTCGGTGAGGTTTTTTAATGTTTTTGAAAAGAGTTTCATATGCTCCCCTAGGTTAAATGTAATCAAAAACAGTAAAAATTGTTGTTACAACTAAAAATAACAGTTTTCTGTTTTAATATGTTGTAAAATTTAATTTATTCTTGTGATAGCAAAACAGAATTTTCAGCAACCATTACTCCAGTCTTCAGTGTCACATGATGCTTCAGACAACAATCTAATATGCAAGAAAGCTTTCCTCTTGTTATTATTGTTGTCAATGTTGAGCAACATAGCACACCTTAATTTCTTTCTGAATTGTTTAAATGAATCAAAAGATCAAAATAACATCATTTATTTGAAATAGAAATCCTTTTGTAACATTTTAAATGTTGTAACTGACTTTTGATCAGTTTAATGCATTCTGTATGACTAAAATTGTTCATTTATTTATTTTTTTTGTGTACAGACCCCAAACCTTTGAAGGGTAGTGTATATATTAAGCTTGTATTTGTTAATATTATGAATTCAAGACTTGTTAGTAACGTGTTTAATAAGTGCATAGTAAAAGAAGTATTACTGATAAGTGCAAAAAGTCACTGTCATGTTCATTGGGAGGTGAAAATGCATTCTGATGTGTTGTGTATGTGTAACTCAGGTGACAACAACCAGTTTGGATCTTCCTTTTGCTGCATTCGCTCCAAGAGCCTATGACCTGCAGGAGAACGACCCAATGGTATTGAAAGCAAAAAACACCCATACTTACTATGCATTTCATATTAAGAAAACCCACTGCATCGTCCACTGTCTTCTCATGTTTTTTGTGTGTGTGTGTGTGATTTAGAGGTGTTTTTCTCTGTTTGCAGGTGCACCCTCCTCCGTCCCCGGCTCCTTCATCTCCTTTGCAAGGCAGCCTGCACTCAAACACCTCGAGCCACAGCGGGGGGCAGCCACAAGACGACTTTGTCATGGTTGACTTTGTAAGTGCACCAACACATAATAAAAATACACTTATCAAGATCTGCTTTCCTCTCCAGATATTGAGAACTATGTAACATTGAGCACATTGAAAGGCACTGCATCAGTACATTAAGTGAATGGGAACTGTTGAGTACCAGAGAGCTGGGTACTGGTAGGCATTTTGTTGTTTTTGATTCCTCTTGTGAGAGGTTTGACAGCAGAAAGGAGTTTTATCAAACCCTTGACAGAGCATCTAGTGATCCAGACAAGTCAATTATTCATCAAAAAAAGAAACTTAGACTCTGACCTGAGAGAAAGCTACATATGCTTGATGTTTAATAAATCTGAAGAAGACCTTACTCTCCTTTATTTTTATTTCATAAATACACTATGTTAAATGATGCAGTATCCCACACCAATTGGAAGTCTTTGAAGCTAATGAGTTGATGTTGCAAAAGAGAGGTCCAAAGAGACCTGCTTGATCATGTTATTTTTTTTAAAGTCTGTTTCTGCATGACAGAGCAACACTGTTCTGGTGTTGATCAGAGCTCTAGTGTTGGGCTAAAATCAATACAAATGTTACTAGAAAAGTAAAAACAAGAAAAAACTAGCTCCTAAACAAACACACATGAAAAATCTAAATTAAATCTTCAGAATTGCTTGAAAATTACAGGGAGGTGAGTTTGATTAAGGTAGCCACTAAACTCCAGGACCAGATATTGTTCTAAGTGTGTGGTAAAAGCCGAATATGGTCCAATTATGTTTAAAGACCAGTTCTGTGATTGTGTGCCAAACAGAAACCAGCATTCTCTAAGGATGACCTTCTGCCAATGGATCTGGGAACTTTCTATAAAGAGTTTCAAAACCCTCCTCAACTTGCAAGCCTGTCCATCGATGTCAGCGTTCAGTCTATGGCTGAGGATTTGGTGAGAAACAAACAAATTCTTGTCAAAGCATATACTGAACATTTTTGTAGTCTATATGGGACAGGTTGACCTTTAAAGCATGAAAGGCATGAGAACATACATAGAGTAGAGACACAGAGAGTATTCATATACTGTAGGTAAAATTACATTACAGATTTTACCGTTTTTAGCACCAAACCAGGGTTGGTGTTAAAGTCTTAAGGAAAAAGTTTTATTGTGTGGATAATAAAATTAAGAACCATTGAAATAATTGCATGAAGTTGACTTAAAAACAGAATCTGTATACAAATTATACATAGGGTGACTTATTCACATTCATGTCATAGTAACATTGTGATGTGTTCATTATTAGATGTTTGGTACAGTGAACATGTATTTTTGCAGGACTCTCTTCCAGAGAAACTGGCCATTTATGAGAAGAACATTGACGAGTTTGATGCGTTTGTGGACACGCTACAATAAAACAGAACAGAGATTGCATCCTTCACAACTTCTTTACTCTTCTTGCTTCCTTCACTGAAGCATCCCTCATTGGATGTCTACATTAACCATGTTTTGTGTCAGTTTTTCCTTGTGCACTAAGCTATGAAGAGAATCATCATTCAAGAAAAAAAGTGAACTGAGGTATAAGGAGAGCAGCATCTGTTACAGGAACAGAGCAACATTAAATTTCCAACCCTTGTATTTATTAAAATAGCAGAACTGTGTAAGTAAAGCTCACTGTAATGAATGTATAAACCTGTACCAGCCTTTATTTTTGTTTTGCCCATCACAACACCACATGCAGTTCACTGACTAGTCACTGAAGCAGATTTCTCTCATTGTACTGCTGGCACCATCTGAATTCTCTTGCCATTTTTATTTAAGGGAAAATGTAAAATATCTGAGAATATGTCCAGTTTTTACTTTATAGGCTTAAACATGAACGACACTACAAGTGAACACTGACAATAGTGAATTGTGAGTCTGTCTGCTTACCTGCTTCCTGTAAATGCATTTTACCATTACTTTTCATCTTTTTTTTTTTTTTTTTTTAAGTTTATCATTACTACTCGTCAGGTCTTTAATCGGTGAGGAATGCTTTTTTTTAAAGCTTATGTTGGCAAGTCATTAGGAGCTGGACCTTTTATTATTTTAAGTGGCTTCTTTCTCTCCTCACTTTGTTAATATGGCATGTAAATGTTGTGTAATAAACTGATTTATTTCAGACAGGCCTGTTTTTGTTTCCCCTACATGCTGAACTGGTCTAAAACATTGTCTTTAGGCAAACCTTGGAGTTCACTAGCTAATGAATATTCGTTAGTTCAGGCTTGGCTTATGAATATTAATTAGGGTGCGTTACTGGAAGGCTACCAAGCAACATTTTAAAATTCATGAGCGCCGAAATACACGCCTACTTCCATATTTAGATAAATCCAATGTTGTTTTGACAGCAGTTGTGAAATGTTTTTCTATCGTCCAGCTGTCTGAACACCCACATGTAAACTTGACAATGTAGCCTTTATTCCTTTTTAAAAGCGGATTTCAAGTGTCTAAAAGAAAGTTTTAGTTTCTTCTTCATTACACATCGGATTACATAACTTAGTTTACACTTGGTAAGTCATGTATGTTTTCTCTATAGTATATGTGATATGCACGTCGTGCTCACTCATCTGAATGGTCTCCGCTCTTTGAAATATCAAGAAATAGGCTAGATATCGCAGCATAGTACACTCGTTGTGTGTATGTAATAACTTATGTATGTTAACTTAGAAATATTCGAATGATGGCAAACTATTTTTGCTTTTGGTAATGGGGATATTGGGTGGCTACATTTTTTTTTTTTTTTACTGTACAGCCATTGATATGTATGATATGCTGTGTTGTAGAGAGCAAATGTTGCGCTCTTTTAGAGGTCACACCTGGGAGAATTGGGAATGGGATCCGGACAGTAAATCTCCTGATGCTCATCTGTCTCTGTGCCGACAAGCCGTATATTTTCATATCAGCCCTCTGCTGGACAGTCAAGGAACTGCTGGGGTCAGAGGCACCAAATGTGAGACTAGTGAGTGAATAGCGCTGCTTTTGTTGTTCACAAGTCAGCTCAAATACAATGTTACATTTAACCAGGCTGATACTGTGTTAGGAGTATAGACGTTCAGTGATAAGTAGTTGTACATTAAGTGCTAGTTTCCTTTGCATCAAGCCTGGTTCAAGTTCATTTTTAACCAGCAATTGTAATGTTAGTAAGGCTTTTGTTATTCTCTAGTAGAGTATTGCTCAGCAGTCCTGAGGATAACTATCATGTGTTGTGGTAGAATTTTCTGATAATAATCGATTACCACAGAATAACGCATATTTCTGTGTAAAGGTTTCACTCATGGTGAGCATTACTGGGAGATTGAGTTCCTTGAGCCTCCATATGAAGCTCTGTGATGGTGGGGGTCGGTACCCAAAATGCACTTCTGCACACAGGGGATCAAAAGTTTGTTAACCTCATAGGTGTCATGTTCCTTTTAGGAATGCTTATATTCTTCTTCAACCAAATCAGCCCAGCCCAGCCCCACTCAGCACAGACATAAACTCCCTCAGGTTGATCTTACTTGACAACCTAAAAATGAATGACATCATCTAATTATCAAACAGGAATTGTGTCCCATCAACGCCGCATAGATAAACAAGGGAGGAAAAGTACAGGACAAGCACACGATGTTTTTCTTTGAATCGTTGAAACTGTTTATGTTATTGTTCTGATCGTCCTGTTTCTTTCTTCAAAGGCATCGACAGTGAGAGTTGGGGTCTATCATACAAAGGCTTCATCTGGCATAATGGGAGGAGTCGAAAATACACAGAGCCTTTTTATGAAAGAAATACGGTCATTGGGGTTTTGCTGGACTTGAGTGCTGGAACACTGACATTCTTCCGAAATGGAGTGAACCTTGGGGTGGCCTTCACTGGACTGGAGCAGGTAAATATCACTGCATTGAGTATGTGGAAGTACTGGATGTAAGTTAAATGTGCGAATTTAGAATGCTCCTGGAACTTTTGTGTTCCCTGCAGGTCAGCAAGGCTCTGTATCCTCTGGTGAGCTCTACGGCCCCTGAAAGTGAGCTTCAGCTGGGTGTGAGGAGCCAGAGAATCTCCTCCCTACAGGAACAGTGCATACACATCATCACACGGTCCCTCTCACATTATAGACACGCACACGAATTACCATTACCCACACCTCTGCTCTGTCAAATACACACACATGCGCCTTTATAAGCGGGGCACGACCTGTTTCTCCAACTTCAAATAACACAATTCTGTCCAGTACAACAGATCAATTTTATATGAAGACTACCTCAAAAATGTTTATTTTATCACTTAAATTGAACAAAAACAGAATGTGTGACCTTTAACTATGTAATCATGTTGCCGTTTGTATTAATTAATATGCCATTTCTGCCCTTTCTAGATGATGTTGTTGGCAATGATTGTGTTCCAAAATAAGATATAATCACCTGTATTTATAATTAGTGTTTTTTGTTATACTCACAGGGTAGTTATTTTGGGGACAAATATGTAAAAGCCAATTAAATATATCTTCCTGCTTTTATAAGAAAACTGTGGTAAAAGTGTTTTTATTTGCTCACCACAACCAGTGGACGTTCTAAAGCTTATAAAACAAACCCACAGAGGGACATTTTTTTTTACACCATCTCTAACGATTTATTACTCTGAAATCACAACATGATATACAAAAGTAAAGATTTCAAAAGCACAGAATACACCTTAACAGCCAAAATGGAAGAACCTTCACAAAAGAAGTAATGCAAAGTTCCACGTGGAAACCAGAAATACACTACAGTACAGGTAAACAGGTAGATGTTTGGATACAGGTACAACAAAATGGCACAAAGTTCACAGATCTGTCCAGAGAAAGGGAATTTAACAGCTAATATCATCGCCAGTTCACTCCATTAAGGCACAGAGACACTTGGGTTTGAGGGTGCTTGTCAAACTATTTAAGCCACTGGTCCACATGTCAATGCTCGGATGGATTGACATGAATAGGACGTTAACATGACACAGTAAACAGTTACAATTCAATATCAAGGCATATGACACAACTCATTAGTGCTAAATAATTAGTGCCCAAGTACCTGCTTTATGGTTCTTTTGGAATTCAGACCCATGAAACCAGACTCAATTGGATGCTGTACTTGGATTTGATGCACTCCAGTAATAACTCATTGCACGAGTTATATATGTTTCCTCATAGATAAAACCACAATTTGACTAAGATGACAAAATGACATCAAATTGTTCTTTGCTATTTCTGTCTTCTGGCTTTTGTTTTAAATGCGCCCATGTGTAATGGCACCGTCCCCGACAGGCAGTACGTCTTCTAGTAACAAATAAAATTGATCACACAAACATTTTAACCATATAATCTTTGGCCAAAATAAATATGTCTGGGGTAGAATAATACAACGGAATTACTGAACAGACCATACAAAACTAGTACACATACAGATAGAAGAAGCGGAGGTTTTGATCAGAAAAATAACTTTCCTTTTCTGTTTCAGCATCAGGAAATTTGTGCTGGCCATAAGCATCTGCCCCGTTCCTGGAATCACTGAGACGCCACAAAAAGATTCTAGAAAAAAATAATATAATGATATGATAATATAAATGAAGACTGAATGAAAGTTCTTTGAGACAATACATAATACCATATATTTTATGTAATAAGAAATGCATGTTTAAAATAAGTGTTTCAAGTTTGAGTAGTAGTGCTTTATACTTGTCCATAGCTTGTGCCAACTATGGCTTACAAAAATGAGGACGTGTGCATGTAGTCTAATTTTACTTCTGAACTGAAATGAATTCGGTCAAGTCGAACAAACAATATCCAAAGCAAGCTGATGAGCTACCAAAACAAACTAAAGCAGCTACCTGTACACTTTGTTGGTTTACTGATTTAGGCCTCTGCTAACACACCATATAAAAACTCTTGTGCCTGTGCAGTACCATTATGTCTGACAACAGCTACATGACTTCTGCAGGAGAGAAAAGGAGACGATTGTCAGAATTTGATCACAGCCTAAACGTTTGTGACAGCTTGACCGCTCTGTGCCCTCCAGTATCCTTTTTTTTTTCATAGCTTCACCCAGTTAAAATACTCATGCATTTGGCAATACTGAGGGAGACACGAAGGACGGGACACGGCAACAGAGGAGCAAAGCTATGGAACGGAGAGGGACAATAACCGGAGAGGAGTCCTCGTGAAAAGTTCTCCCGCTCCTCACTGGATAAAGACCTCCTGATGTAGGTCGAGCAGGATGCGGGTGAAGTTGTTGATTGGTCCGATCGCGCTGAGTGTCATGGAAGCATCCTGCCCCCACAGCAAGTTGGGCCCAAACACCACAGCCAGGTTGGCATTGGTCATCTTATTGACTTCACTCTCAGCAGACACCTGCACATCAATAACAAGAAAGATCAGAAATACTTAAGGGCTTGAAGGAGAAAGTAGGCTAGGCTAGAACAATTAGAAGGGTTATTTATGGCTGCCTTGGGGTTTCCTGAATAATTATCAGCTATTATTGCTTTCTTTTAAAGAAAAAATTACTGAAATAAAATGTGTGTCAAATGTTTCATTTTTTTTACATAAAATATAAAAATAAATGTTAAACAATAACAAGTTACATTCAAAATTAAAGTGTAAATATAGATATACCGTATAAATATATGTAAATATAGATACAGTGTCATTCAAAAGTTTGAGAAAATATTATTGTTTTTGTGAAATATTATTGCAATTTAAAATAAAAGTTTTCTATTTTAATATACTTTAAAATGTAATTTATTCCTGTGATCAAAGCTGAATTTTCAGCATCATTACTCCAGTCTTCAGTGTCACATGATCCTTCAGAAATCATTCTAATATGCTGATTTACGATCAATGTTGGAAACAGTTGTTCTGTTTAATATTTTTTGAGAACTGTGATACTTTTTTCAGGATTCTTTGATAAATAAAACGTTAAAACGAACTGTGTTTATTCACAATAGAAATTTTGTGTTACAATATACACTACCGTTCAAAAGTTTGGGGTCAGTCATTTAAAGAAATTTATTATTTTATTCAGCAAGGATGTGTTAAATGTTTAAAAAAAAGTGATAATAAAGACTTATATTGTTAGAAAAGATTTCTATTTCTGTTCTTTTTAACTTCATTCAACAAATAATCCTGAAAAAAGTTTAAAAAAAAACGAAACAAAATGACATGAATATGTGGGCAAATGACAGTGGGCATAGCTTGAAATCACAAGTGAAGCCAAACTCTCCTCCTGTCTGCATTCAATTCGCACAGACTAAATACAGCCTTGATGAGCAGAAGAGACTCCATTAAAAATCATACTGATCCCAAACTTTTGAACAGGAGTATAAATATATAACACATATGTGTGCATATTATATTTTATACATTTACACACACACACACTCACATATTTATATGTAGATATATAATATAATTAAAATTTATATATTATAAAAAAAATTTTAAAGTTAAAATTAATTTTAAAGTAAAAAGTCTTATTGTTGAACATTGCCGATTATGTTGATTATTACCTGAGCAAGAAACTGTATGACGAAGCGCAGTGATGCATAGTTCTCCTCAGGAAGTGACGTCAGCATGTTCCGAATCCTTTCTGCCTGCGACTCTGTGTCAACATCTGATAACACAACACACAGGGAATGCAAACTAAGTTTGTGTGAATGTGTGTGTGGCCATGTCACTTTCAAGGCTCATTGTAAACAGTCTACATGCAAAAACTGTGGTTTTAACAATTGACTAACAAATGTCAGTATAGTAGACTGACAGACGTGTGTGTGTGCGCGCTTATGTGAGCTTTCTGGAAGCTGCTGGTGTTGCTATGCAAGTGCGTTGTGCTTTGTGTTCTCACTGTGGAAGTTGACAATGTCGTTGTAGAGCTGATAGGTGAGCAGCGGCTCTGGCAGTTCTCTGAGGAACATCTTTAAGATCACAGCTGCCAAGTGGACATCGTCCAGCTGAGAGAAACTCACTTCCTCTCCTACAGACACACGCAACATTCTAACGACTGATGCCAATCATTCTCGTGAACAGGAAATGTGGGAGAATTCTTCCGCATGCAGAGCATCACACAACTTTACCTGAGTTATATTTCTGCTTAATTTCCTTAACCAAAGAAACATTAGCAGAACGCCGGAATATTCCCTCTGTCTTAAGACCTACAATAAAGAAGGAAATAAAATTCACATTCTCAATTTAAGAAAGTAAAGAAATACATAAGTTTACACTATTCTATAATAAAATTGGCCCAGGACTCTACAACCCACCGCTGAGGCTAAACAAAAAGACTACTATTAGTATATCCAACCTTACGTGGATAGATACAATACATTCCACGTTTAGAGGTACGTAAAAGGATTGATTGAGCCATAAATCTGACTTGACTAAAAGACCTACCATTCTCTTGCAGGAATCCAATAGTATCACGCATGACTAGTGGAATTCCCTCGGAGTCTGCCGCCTTGTGTCCCAATCTGATTGCAAACAACAATGCAAAACAACTCATATCTAAATATGAGTTTCTCATAGTGCACAATCAAAATGTACAAGTTTTTCTATAAACTATAAAGTATAAATGAGATCGTCATCTTCAGCTACATTAAGTCCAAATGTTAATTTCATGCTTTCAGTCAGTAACAGATTGTAGCTGTGTGAGATATGAGAGAAACGTACGCTGACAGTGGGACCCCAAACTGCTGGAAAGGAAGAGGAGGACTACGAGGGGGAGAGATCGGTCCAGGGACGACAGATGGCTTCAGGGACAGACGGATCTTATCATCATACCTACACAAAGAAAACTCTTGAATGCGCCTCAAAAGAACTGTTTATCTGGGCTAAGAAATAACAGTGTGATCCGTGCACATGTATAACTGCATATATAGAATTTCTTACTCTCGGACTCTGTTGGGGATCACCAGCTGATCACATTTCACAATCTCCTCCAGCTCACTCAAATAATTTATGTAGTTTATCTTACGGCCGAACTTAAAGCTGAAAACAGAACATAAGCACATTGGTCTGTAGTGTATTATGAAGTATAGAATACAGGCTGTAAGATTCAGATTACAGTACAATCAATGTGAGAATAAAATAATATTGAGTATAGTGTGGCACTGACCTGATGAGGGGTTTGAAGAGAATAAGGATGGTTCTGATAAGCATGGTGGGATGGACTATGTACAGCGCCTTGATATTTTTCTTATACCTGCAACAGACACAGCAATACTGAAGCTTGACAACCAATGAGGTTTGCTCGTGTACTGCTGTTAAAGCACTCATGAGCCTCTCACTAACAACAGCATCACTCACTTCCTGTCAAACTCTCGATAGGCATCTCGAAGCCAGCTTAGAGAGGGCTTGTTCTCGCTGGTCAGACCATGATGGAAGTAGATGAGGGTATAATCACTCTCCACATACTTATCAAGAGTCTGCTTCAAATACCTGCACACAAATATCAATAAATGCACACCAAATCAAAACGCTTGAGTTCATATTAGACACTAAAACAAACAGAAGGAACATCTGCACTTAATCAGCTGTCAATTACTGAAACGTCAGGTTTTATTTATTCACTTCAGAGTCATTTAGACATTCGGTCTAGACATTTGCTCTAGATTTCATTACACAAGCCATACTCTTCTCGGACAACTCCTGAAGTTCACAATAGGGAACTAAACTAAGTCTTGATTTCACTTCATTAAAAACTTAATTGTCTTAGGATATTGTCTTATGGTGCTTTGACTCACTGAACACAATATTAATTTATAATTCAGCATATGAGTGGCTGACATTCAAGCAAAAAAACTGAGGAAGGAAAACCTCGATAATATGAAAAGAAAATAATACAGTTGTCCTAAATACAGCGGGTAAAATAAGTATTGAACACGTCACCATTTTTCTCAGTAAATATATCTCTAAAGACACTGTTGACATGACATTTTCACCAGATGTCGGTAACAACCCAAGTAATCCATACATACAAAGAAAACAATACAAATAAGTTCAGAAATTAAGTTCTGTGTAATAAAATGGAATGACCCAGGGAAAAAGTATTGAACACGCTTACTGAAATTGATTTATTACTTCATACAAAAGCCTTTGTTGGTAATGACAGCTTCAAGATGCCTCCTGTATGGAGAAACTAGTCGGTGTGATTTTGGCCCATTCCTCCACACAAACAGTCTTCAAATCTTGAAGGTTCTGTGGGCCTCTTCTATGAACTCTAGTCTGTAGTTCTTTCTGAAATGATGTTCTTTTCACTTCCGGATTATGGACCAAACAGTGTTCACTGGAACATTCAGAAGTATAGGAATCCTTCTGTAACCAATGCCATCAGTATGTTTTGCAACAATAAGGTTGTGAAGGTCTTGAGAAAGCTCTTTGCTTTTACCCATCATGAAATGTTTCTTGTGTGACACGTTGGTCATGAGACACCTTTTTATAGGCCATCAGTTGGGACTAAACCAGCTAATATTAATTTCCACTGACTAGGGGTAGGATTGCTTTCTAATTACTGATAGATTTCTGCTGTTGTCTTGGCTTTCCATGCCTTTTTGCACCTCCCTTCATGTGTTCAATACTTTTTCCCTATGTCATTCTACTTTATTACACAATAACTGTCAACAGCACCTTTAGAAATATATTTACTGAGAAAAATGGTGACGTGTTCAATACTTATTTTACCCGCTGTATATTTCTCACAGGATATGCCTTTTGGCATTTTAAACTAAGTCTAGAAAAAACTGACAGTTAATCTCTAAAAGTGTCAAATAATGTGACATATCATACATTTATATAAAAAGGTAAAATAACAATTATTTTCAATAATTATTAAAACATAGTATTCTAAAATCGACATATGCTTGTATATTTTAACATTGAACTGAAAAACAATTAGGATGTAAGAATGCAATCAATATATTTACAACATATCAATTAAAATCTAAATATATTATTAACCAAATTAACTGCACAAACAAAGAAAACATCAGTTGACACGTCAAAAGCGCTGCTTAGATCATCTCTTTGTCTCTAGGGACAACTTCTCTCCTTGGATTATCAATGTTTTTTTTTTTTGTTCCCTGCACTTGACCTTGATCTTTAAAGTGTCTTGTGCTCATCTACATATGTTAGTCTCAACAAATAATAAACCAGGTCAAGTAAACCACCCATATTCAGGAAAAAGGCAATGCAGAATTATTAAAAACACAGCTGATACAGTGTATTGAGCCCAGCTTAATATATCTATTAATGAACCACATAAATGAAGTAAGAGCAGCGATGCCTACATGAGAAGTTTATGATGGTCCAGCTGATGTTGGGGAGGCATGCGGCAAGCATTAAAAACAATGACCTTCCGACCAAAGTTATCATCACCTACAAAGAAAGAGAAAAATCAGAAGACATTAGAACTAGAATAAACACTAGCTGGTGATGCTTATGCATTTCATAACACCTCACCTGCCACCTCCACAATCTGATGTCTGGCAATGTCATAGAAGGGGTCGTCCCAGGGCAGATGTGAAGTGCCACCAAGGCTTTTAATATCTGAAGCTGCAGGAAAGAATATAATGAATTGCTACATTTCAAACAAAAATAAAAAAAATATCCCAAACACAAGCTATAGAGTATATGGCTATAGATAGAGGAAAGTCATCCTCTCAGATCCCTCTCAGCACTAGCTCAACCAGATGATCAGGTTTTGAAATGAACACCCACCAACCCAACAAATGCAGGTAAAATCAGCCGTGGTTGCTAACACATATCATGTCCTCCAACCAGAAGCCTTTAACATCAAAACAAAACAAAGTATAAAGAGGGCTGCACACTGGAAAAGAACCATGTACATACACTGGTGGCTTATATGGTATTATATGAAATATAATAATATGGATTATCATTTCTCTTTCAACTGAATTCAAAGTCATTGATGCCACTTTGTTATTCTTAAAGTCCCCATGAAATCAAAATTAAAGTTTTTTGGGTGTTAGTATCAATATGTTAGTCTTAAGGTGATCTATAAGGCAGTGTGCTCCAAAACAGTGACAAATTTCGCATTTAGGAGATATAAGCATTCAAAGCTTGCAGTTCGTCACTTCCGCCAAAAGGGCTCAACGATTTTTTTGACGTCACATCGTACTTCAGCTTCTCATCAAACTTTCTGTCCAATCAAATGCTCTCTAGAATCCGAAGCGCCCGCCCCCTATACTATAAAATAGACGCTGAAGCGCGACTGAAATCGGCCACTTGTCCACAGAATTTGTATTTTCTGTACAGTGAATGGCACGTAGTGCACTATATAGGGGACAGGGAACGATTCAAACAGTGTAAATATGCTTTCCATTGAGGAAAAAAAGAAGTCTGGTTTCGCGCTGTGTCACGCTAACCACCGCACCGCACACACTCTCTGCTCCGGTCCAGAGACACGATAGCACGGAGCGGATCACATGCGCGAGTCGTCGTAGACCACAAAATGTATCGGAGCTTTTTGAATTCTACACAGAATGCTATATTTTATAGCAATATGGATGAGATTGTGGCTGGCATACCCTGTCAACTGCGGCTTTACGGAGTTCAACGGCTCTGAACGGCTCTAGCCTAAGCTGTGATATAAACGAATGCTATTGGCTATTTTTAAAAGGGGGCGGGGCTGCTTGATATGTCCCGCCCTGTCTTCCTGTTTCAGTTAAAATGACGTCAACACACGCCGCGTGTTTCTAAGCATTTCAGGGGACCTTTAAAGTGAACTTTTGCCTGCATACTAGTGATTGTGTTCACTGTTTGGACTGCTGCCATAAACTTAACAAGTTTACCATAAACAAGAGTACAGAATGAGCATCCATTGTGGGATACATGCTTCTCCTCCAGTGTGCGACTGAACCCCCAGGAGAGGAAGCCACTTTTTTGAACCATTCTCATTTTTCTTTTTTTATACATGTCAATGGAGGAATAAATTCAGTTTGCTGACTTTTTGTGATACAAACTGACAGTCTGCTAATCTTTAACATATTTACCACTAAACATTCATTTTGGAGTGAGATATATTTGGAAATTACAACAAAATAAATGCTGTTTTATAAGAGAAGTCACAGAGAATATGGTTTTTATTCCTATTTAATATTTTTTTAACAAATACATTTTCATGGTATTCGCAAACAATGATTGACAGTCATAAAACTGCCATTCAAAAAGTGAAAAATGAAATGAAAGCTATTCAATGATTCAGAATCAGGCTTAATTATTACATATTTTCAAATTAAGGCAGTGATTTTGATCACCAGGTTTATTTCTGATATTTTTGTTTCAGCTAGCAGAAATTCGGAATGACCAGTAACTTAATTTAGTAGCCAAACTGTCCAGTAAGTAAAAAAAAAATGACAAACACGCACAATTCCCACCACCATGCACTCACCGGATTTGCTCAAGCTAACAGGGTCATCTGGTGGCCACTGTTTGTCCTGTACCAGTTTGAGCTGGTCCAGGGCAGCGCTAGGAGAGTCGTCTCCTCCCAGATCATCGTGAAGGTCCACCAGCAGGTCAGAGGACATGATGGTCCTCTAAGACAACACAATTCACACACAACAGTTAGACACAGAACTGCACATTACAATACCACACAATTTTATGCCGAGATCTGTGCCTTCGCATTGTGTCTGTCCAGCATAAGCCTGGGTAAATGCAGCATTTTCACACGTGCACACTTGCATGTTCAGTGAATGACTGACTCACATGAGTGACCACAAAGACGAGTTTGTTTCCTAACTGAATCTTGCTAACTATGAATCTGCCCCCCATGAGAACTGTTTAACACAAGTTCCTTTCATAATACAGCACATATTTACTGACATAACACATCACTAGAAACTGGCTAATATTAGCTTTATTTTCTGGCTTGGATACCGGTTCATACTTTATATACTGTATAATTTACAATAAATGCAAAAAATGTGTACACAATTTTTTAATTATTTTGTTATAGGGAAACCAGCATATAAATGAATAATATTTGTATTTTTCAGGATAAATTTTTATTCATGAATGACACCGCTAATAGACTAGGAAGCAACTGCAGAATTGGGGGTGGTATTTGCTTTTGTGCTGACTCAAAACAAACAAAAATTAATAATAATTTCTTCATTGCAACATTATCACATTCAACAGATCAGGTAAATTGTTGCATTAAATTTGTTTTAAATTAGCAAACTGGGTCCATTTAAAAAAAAGCATGATTAAAAATTATTAATTTCCAGATCACATAATCTGCTCTTCCATGTGCACTCCATCGTAAACAAACTACCACCAACAGTTAATTACCATTTATTATTTTTAAAGCAGTACATAACGCATTCATTTGAAAGCTTGCCAGTAGATTTCATTGAGAAAATCATGTAGTGGATTAATGAAGCAGCAAAAACACAGTCTCACTAGCCTTGCATTAAAGGGATAGTTCATGTTTGAGCTTCCGTGGTCATGTGATGAGCTCTGTGTACTGTATGTGTGTCAATCATTACGTATATGTAAATAAAGTCTACGTTAAATCTGGATAACCACAATGATCATATCAATCCTCTCAGCAAAAACTTTTAGATGTTGTGTCAGAAGGGTTAAGCTTTGTGGAACTAAATTCTTAATGTTATTATTTCTTATGCTACATTCTGTACTTAACCTTTCAGTTTTAAAATATTGTGGCATTGTGAATGTGCCATATTTTTTAATCTGTGCGTGTGTAGCCACAGGGCTACTAGTGCAGGCATCAGTAGGGCTCAGACAGTGATCTGCTGTGACAGTCCCTCGCTTTGGTGCCACACGGCAATGTGGCCGTCCAGCCGTATGCTGACAAGAATTCTCGGTTTTACCCTTTGCTCTCATTTATATCCTCAACCCTAGAAGAGCCAGTTTCACATTTACTAACATCTGTGACAGCCTTTATTCTGCTATGACATCCACGTCCATATCTCTAATTAATGTGATAACAGTCTTCAGGTGACGTAACCCGGGTCATTAATCTGTCGCTCTGATTAAAAACATCTCTGTTATCTAGCCTTGTTGCTGAGAGCAGTCTTGGTATAGATTGCTTACAGTCGAAGAAATCATATAAAGAAGCTTTCATCATTCTTAGATTGCTAGTTGGACTATCATTGATGTTAGGGCTGCACGATAAATCGCATGCGATATTTAACGCGCATCTTGTCAGAAAGCCGG
>NW_015538006.1:29305-38054 GCF_001515605.1 Sinocyclocheilus anshuiensis
GCAAAACCACGTTCATATTCGCGCGATTTTTTGCGCAGCTCGTCAGTGAACAACGGCTCTGTGTAGTTAATGCTGCTCAATGTGAAAGCCCGCAGGTGATGGAGATTTACCGCTGATTACAGAACCGGATTTCTGACAAGATGCGCATTAAATATCGCATGCAATTTATCGTGCAGCCCTAATTGATGTCAATACTTGATGACACATCTTTTGGTTCTAACCAAACATTACCCATCCAAAATCATTCCTCTTCCACTCTACAGTGCCATTTAATTCATTACCCAGTTCAAAAGATCATCAGCAAAAACAATGCGCCTCATTCACGGTTGTGTTTCAAGGCTGCGCTCAGTGAATCAACCAGCACTTCAGACAGAAACAAAGACCCTAAAGAGAGCTTAAAAACAAGAGACCTAAAGAAACCCCAACACCTCCAAAATAAACTATACACTTTCTAAACTATAAAGACCACAATAAAAAGCAATAATCGCCTTAATAAAATCGCTTGTGCTTTTCTCATGTACTAATGAGTTTACAATTATTAACAAACAAGGTACAATCAATATTTCACTATCATTTACAATCTTATGAACAATACTACAGGAAAAAATATTGATCTGTGCTCATAGCTTGATTTCGCTCCATACACATGGTAGTTTATCTTTGGCTGGTCAGTAATTCTGAGTGCCAGACATCGCTCATACCAGCTGTAACATCCCTCATTCAAAAGTTACTAAACGTCTGCTAAAAAAATGCAAATGTGATAATTATAAGTTCTGTTTCAAGTAGAGCCAGATGATTCAGATGTGCTCAGCTGACAAACACAGTGAGATGCCATAGAATAATCTGCAGAATTAAGCAGATGAAAGTAAAACTGAGTGTGTGGTGGTCTAGAGCTCAATGGTGTCATGTGATTCTGCTTATCTCTCTGCAGTGTTGCCATCCACACATGGATTCAAGGGAGAGAAAATCATAACAAATGATCTCTGCACGCCTCAGATGAGCACATTAGCAAACTGGTAGACTAACTGTGATAAGGTAATTTGCGATTAGGTAATTTGTAGAAATGTATTATGGTACTTAATAAATTGTGAGGGTAGGATGGATATGAAGGATCATTCTACATGGCCCTGCAGTGAAACAAATGCTTTATATACTCTATGTAAGTCTCTCAATTAATATGAGGTCATAAAAACTGCATGCACAATAAAAATAAAAAACGAATGGTTTTAGATTAAGTATACCGTGTTACACTGCAGTACATGTCAACAACCCAAAACCCATAGGCGGCGCGTGTGTAAGGCTAAGCATTCCCCTGGCCATGGGGACTTGGGGCAAAAATGGCACTAAATTGGGCAAAAATGCCCCTGCACAAATCAATTAAATCTATTACGTCTGTTGCTAACAAATTGAATATGAATAGGCAGTGTCGATTTCGGCATTAAATTAAAATCTGCTCATGTTGCACCGTATTTCATTTTAGGCGTTTTTACAGTGTTGTGCATTTTAACCAATCACACACAATTCTGTTGAGCTTAGGAATGCAATGGCCAATCAGAGGCGTTCAGATGAGTCATCGTTCAAACTCATCAGTTTTGTTGAGTGCGCGGCGTTCGCTGACCGAATTCCGGACTCTTGCGAATTCTCTCATCATAAACAACAAAGCGCAGATGTACGTACAATGTAAGAAAGATTCATTTCACAGTGTATACAGCTTCAGTGATTATAACCATAGTTTTGTTTTTTTGAGAGTGCTTAATTAAACTCGCAATAGATCAATGTTAGTGATAATGTCACTAGCTATATAATTTTTATTTTTTTTTATTTTTATAAGCTATATAAATATATAATGTTTGAATAACCATGGAAAGGAAACATTATATAATTATCAATTTCTAACGTTTTTATTAAATTGTAATCACGTTAAATACAAATTCAGTCCCATTAAACTTTTTTTTTGCCTACATGACAGGGGTTTATGATGTTTAATACATTTGGCTGCTTTTAGCCTTACCCTGGAGTTGGTTCACCCTCCGCCTATGCCAAAACCCCATTTTTGTTAAACTGGTACGAGTAACTCCATGTACTTTAAACAACCATGGTTCAGCCAAGATTTTGCTATACTTATTTCATAAACAATACTACAGGAAAAACAATCGACATTGGGATCAGTGTTCAGAGTTTGATTCCTGCCCATACATATGGTAGTCTATGTGCGATTTATCTGTGGCAGGTCAGTAATCTTCTGTCAGACAGCATAATCGCTTTTAGAGCATGTTAGTAAAATGGCAAACGTTTACTCTCTTTTTCATTGTCTTATGTACTTACACGTCTAGTCTCCTGCTCAGGACAGATAGTGACGGATTCCCCAGCGTTTCTAGGGAAACGCAACATCTGGGCACGCAACCGCGCGTTAACCCAGCAAAAACAGAGTCAACATGCAGGCATGTGATTTAAATAAGACGCAATAGTGTAGGTCTCAGTGATGGCGTTAAAGCAAAAATCCAGATGCCGCAAATATTTGCTCGTTATGATCAGTCGACAGTCAGCTAAGCTAACTACGTTAGCTGCAAACCTGTTTTATCTTGACTTAACAGAACGGAAATTCTAGCAAGTGTTGCCCTGCCGTGTGAATAGAGGCTTATGCGGATCAGAGAGCAAAATGCTGAGCAAAGAAGGAAACTACAGATGTTATGAATCAAATATGGAGAAATGAATTTACCTAATTTTCAGCGCTCCCTATTGAAGTCTTGCCAACTCTGCCAATCTTGCGAATTTCACGCAGCACTTCCGGTTTGCGATCCGTGTAGTTCGGTGTAAACAGCCCGGATGCAGGAGAACGTATGACCACGCCCGAAAATATGCTGTTATCGTAACGTTTGGTTGAACAACATATAAAATGCACCACATAAAAATAAATGATCTAAAACGTACACATTTGTGTGTTCTGCTCTTTGTGTGTTCAGTCAAGAGCCATAAATGTCAGAAGTCTCCCTCCGTGTCAACACCCCTTCATTTAGGGACCACTGAATCTGAGCAACACCACTATTGAATTACAATTACATTATAACCTTTAGTTTAAATGAGTTTGATTTGTGGGTATTATATTAAGTCTGTTCAAATGAGGCGGTTGCACTGAAACTGCTTTATATTTGTTTTATTGCAAGACATTTTGATGTGAAACAGCCTACAGAAATTCATTGATGAGAGCATTTAGTGATCATTGCACGGCTTCACAAATTCTCTTGGAAGATGAAAAAAAAATATTAAACATCTTAATAATAATTTATTCTGTCTGCCTTCCCATTTATGTGAATTTAATAATAGGAAACTTTATGACCTTTAAATTGTCCTGAAAATGTTTCCTTTCAAAGCATCTCAACAAAAAAATACAGTAGTTCTGACAACTATGAAAAAAAAGTAAGAGCAACTTTGGTGTTGTCTGGTGTGTTGTAATCACCCTCGAAACTGGTAAACTGGTCTCATCACTGTTCCTTCTCTAGTTCTGTATGGCAAAAACCTGATATTTAATTTCAGAATTCAACCAGAATTACATCTATTTCATTCTAAACAAGAAGCCTGCCCATTCTCACTCTCAATACACAGAAAGAAACTCCATACTCACACACTGGTATCAACAAACAAATAATTCCGGTTTATTTATCCATTTGCAGGTTTGATCACATTTTACCAAAGTGTTAATTTATTGTGTGGCAGCTTGGAAGATCACTCTTCATCTGCTGAGCCTGTTTTGTCAATGACTTTCTTCATCCAGCGACGCATACGGAATAAGTGTGTGTAGAATCCATATTTGCCATCGCGGTCACAGCCCTCACCCCACAACACAATGCCAATCTGATACCAGCGTTTATCTGTAGGACTCTGTGGGCAGTAATGGGTTTTAAAAGAACAAGATATTTATATATAGTAGTGTGAATACAACAATCAGAGCTTTATAGGTCACTGAAAAGTCAAACATGTTTGAGGAGAGAAAAGCATAAACATTATTATACCTTCATCACAAAAGGTCCGCCACTGTCTCCTTCACAAGCATCACCTCTTTTTGTATCATCTGGCTGGTAGCCTACAAAACAAAAGATGACCTTGTTGTGACACCTGAGTGCAAAAGCATCTCACACAAGCTCTCAGCAACTGAATAGTCTAGGGTCTAAAGACCATGAAAATATGAAGTATATTACCGGCACAGAACATGTTATCGGTGATGATGACCGAGGTGGAATTGCGACAGATGCTCTGATCCACAATGGGCAAGTGAATCTGTTGCAGCACTGATGGAAGATTGGTTGGGTTTGAGGACCACGATTCCCTGAGGTTCCCCCAGCCAGTCACACGGCCCTTGTAACCTGCAAACATTAAACTTCAGAGAGAAAATCTGTCAATTACAGCTATATGTATACTGTCAGTTTGTTCTAAAGTTATGCTAAAATGCATTTTCCATACATCGTTGTTCCCCAAGAAAATGTGTTCTTAATAAGTTTCACCATAAATAAAGGTAAACAATTGTATAAAATGACCCCTTCAAGAGGTTAGGTAAGTTTCGAAATCGCCTTGAAATGAAAATCTATTTTCTAAATGCATGTAATTAATCTTATTGTGAATGATTCATCCATGATTCATCTGACTTCTCGAATCATTTAGTCTGCTGAAACTCCACCCATTTCTTAGAGTTGACTGCAAACTCACATTCAGATATAACTCCATTCAATTAACAACTGATGAATAGAAACAAGTCCCTGTCCTACATGATTTTCTTTTCCAATAATGTTCACACAGAAAATATCTGACGCTACAGCCATCTCACTGTGATTAAATACATCTATATTGAACTATTGTATTTACTTACTTCTTTGCAATGTTCTTGGTGGGCAGACAAACAGGGTGGATCTCATTTGTAAAGACAACAGGCTTCTTCATGTGTAAAAGAGCAATGTCTCGGTTCAGGTTTTCCTTCCAGTTATATTTCGGGTGGACAATGATTTCATCAATAGCCACAATCTTCTCAGTGCCCCTCTCATACCTGAGAGAAACAGGAAAGGGTTTAAAACAGATGTAAACTGATATTTCTAAATTACTTCGCATACATAAAGAATGTATTAGTGAAAAGTCTAGTGAAAAGAAATATATGCAGTTTTCTAGAATTTTTTAAAGGGCTCACTTGGTACGAGAGTGTTTTCCAAGGCGGACGATAATATCATTGATTGTGAAGTTCTTGTTCCACGGTGGGTAGAGAATGCAGTGGGCGGCAGTGAGAATCCATTCATCACTGATCAGACTGGCTCCACACAGCAGCTCCTGAGGACTACGCTTATACAGCATCACCTGCCTGCAAATAACATCAAACACAACATTAAAAACAAAGCATTAGCATTCGACGTGATCAATCATGCCAAGATATTTGAAAACAGATGTTTAAAAACAGCCCCTGCGCTATATTTACCATGGAGCACTGGCCACTTCAGCCTCATCTCCTCCCACTATTCTGCTTCCAGTGTATGACATCAGTAGCTCCTTCTCGTTCTTATCTTCTTTGTTGACCTTCTCAAACATGGGGCGCACTCCACACTCTGACGAAAGACAGTTTAATCATCTTAATTATCAGTTGATTATACAAGAACTCAAACTTCTAGTGATAACATCCGCAAAAGAGATGGTGAAGGTATCAGACGTTTACCTTGCTCTCCATTGCCAAAACTACAGAGATTAAAGAAAGCTTTCCTTTTGTCTTCAAGAGTTGTTCTCTCTCGACCACCTGATTCATCGACAAACTTGTCCAAAGGAGCATCTGAGAGTGAATGACAAAGACAGAATGATGTTCAGTGTGGGCTCAGTGGTGTGTTTATGATTTATGGCTAATGCACCTAGGCTTTCTTAACATTTGAAAGTGACATTTAATCCTTATTTAAAGACTATGGTCCAGATATCACTTTTAATGGAGCTCCAAGGTTCAGGGGAAGAAATTAATATTTTGTTGTTAAAGGGAGAGTTAAAAAAAAAAAAGTAAAATTCTGTCATGTAGTTCCAAAGAAGAAGTCTTTTGATTTCCATAGTTTTTTTTTTTTCATACTTTGAAAGTCAATAGCTACCAGCAACAGTTTGGTTACTTCTTTTGTGTTCAAAAGAAGAAAGAAATTCATACAGGTTTGTAACAACATGAGGGTGAGTAAATGATGACAAGATTTAAATTTTGGGTAAACTATCCCTTTAAGGGTGGGGTATGTATTTTTTCAAAAAGTCGGGCCAAGTACCAAAACGAACTTGTAGCCAATCAGCAGTAAGGGGCGTGTCTACTCATGATGTGGAGGAGTGAGCACTCAGTGCACAGGACGGACATTAGCCGAGCCAAGCGACAGAAAGATAGAGATGGTGGATAAAAAAACAAAAGAGGAAAACGTCTGCGGAACTAAAAAAGGCTTACGATAAGGCAAGAAGTAGGACCCGTGTAAATATTGGATCAGCTTTCCAGCGCTGGAGTGAACTCAAGAAGCGGAAGGCCTGCAATCGGATGCTGAGGTTGCTTTGTTTCTTCTCGATAGGTGAGTAACACCGTCCCTGCGCTCCATTCGAAAGGGCTCATCCCTATGCCCTAATCCCTTCAAAGGGTTTACCCTTCAGAGCGAGAGCTTCGAAGGTTTGAAGGGTGTAGGGGACCAAACAACTGTTTCTTGAAGTGCCCTTCTGCGTCATCATCACGTGCCCACACGGAGGCGCCGTCATCATGCAAAGAATCTGCGCAAAGGATCATGGGAGCCCGAAGTGTCCATCAGTTGTACCCTTCAAAATCCTTCATTCCGAAGGGCCCTTTGAAGTGGCCAGTTTTGAGCACTTCGGTTTGGAACGACCCTTCAATATGGCAGCCATGATTGTTTTCACTCCGAAGTGCCCTTCGGAGGGTGATATATCCCATTTGGAACGCACCGCGTGTCTACACCAGACGGGACAGTTGTCACACCAAGCCGCAACAGCTAAAGTCTGTCTACACTGGACGTGATAAATGCGACCGCTGAAAATCATTTGTGTCAATACGTCATAAATAGAACGCAGCAGCAGTTTTCTGTCGGGGATTTGTCGTGTTAGTGATTTGAAATATCAACATTGGCTACCAGAAATCACTTACCCACCTTTAATGTATGTGTGTTTTTCTAGAAGGCAGTACTGTTCACACACCGCACAACTCCAAGTCACAGTAATCAATGGTAATGTTTCCACCTGCTCCCTTTACATAGCACCAGGGACCCTCCATATCTCCATCTGGGTTTCTGCAGTGGTTCTTCACCAGCTGAACTTGAGGCAGTAACTCTTTCCCCTTTATTAAGGCCTGCACTTCTGCTGCGCTCCACTGCAGGCATGTGCGTCCCCCCAGAGTCACAGACATATCCCCTGTGTAGGTCTCCCCATTTCCATCCAGACAGCCTTTAGTCTTCAGGTAACGCTCTTCAGGTTTCACAGTAGGTGGTCGAGGAGGGGGAACAACAGCCTCACCTGAGGAGGAAAGTGTGAGCATAAATTGATGGAATGAAACATGTACTTACACAGAAGCATAAAATGTGCCATAAACACAGGGCACAAATATGTTTCAGTTGCTATCAAATAATATAATATGCATGTTTTGGTAAGTCAGCAGTCATTTAGCAGATCCAAAACAACATCCAGTATACTTATTACAGTGACAATTTCTTCTGAACAACCTTGTACAATGGCACAATGGTGATGGCTCAACTTTCTGGTTGCCAGCACAAAGCTTTAGTTATTGCACCACAGGATGTTTTACTGTAATGTTTTAGTGATTTTCTCTACCGCATTTTGGCATGCTGCAGGACTCCCTCCTGACTGTCGGGTCTCTTGTAAAACACCAAGGGCCTTGATTGCTCTTATCTGGGTTTCTGCAAAAGTTCTCCGGTAGCTTCAGCTGTGTCACATTAAATTCTCTAGGGGGGAAACAAGTCGGTCATAAGACAGAAGAGTATGAAGGTAAAATAATGCCTAAAAGATTTGCATACGCAGGGTAAGAGTTGTGGAAGTGTACATAAGAATGTAAGCGTAAATTAAATTTGCATGCACAAGAGAAGCTTTGTAAAGGTGTAAAGCGCGTTTCAAGCGTAAGAAAAAATGATTTGCCGCATTTTACTGTTACTCGTAAGTGTAATTCATGTACAGTCATGGCCAAAAGTTTTGGCAGTGACATAAATTTTGTGTTTTGCAAAGTTTGCTGCTTCAGTATTTGTAGATTATTTTTCCACATGTTTCTATGGTATACTGAAAAACAATTATAAGCATATCATAAGTTTTAAAGGGTTTTATTGGCAAAGAAATACGAGTCAATATTTACAGTGTTGACCCTTGTTCTTCTTAACCTCTGCAATTCGCTCTGGCATGCTGGATATTAGCTTCTGGGCCAACTCCTGACTGATGGCGATCCATTCTTGCCTTATTAGTCACAATCTGTCAAAATCTTATTAGTCTTATTAGTCAAAAATCACAATTTGTGGGCTTCTGCTTGTCCACTCGCCTTTTGAGGACTGACCACAGGTTCTCTATGGGTTGAGATTCGGGGAGTTGCCTGGCCACGGATCCAAAATTTCAATGTAATGATCTTCGAGCCACTACTTTATCACTCGTGGTGACACGATTCTGTAGCTGACTCCTCAGAGGAGACGGTCCTAGCGCTTGCTGGACACTCTGGGACATCCTGAAGACTTCTTCACTGCAGTCGAACCTCTCTCCTTGAAGTTCT
>NW_015538006.1:38105-39718 GCF_001515605.1 Sinocyclocheilus anshuiensis
GATGCAATATTCTTTGTAGCAATTTCCTTGCATGTGAGGCCATTTTGATGCAAAGTGATGATGGCTGCACATGTTTCTTTGGAGGTAACCATTGCTAACAAGAACACAATGATTGGAAGCGCTTCATCACTCTTTTTATAGCAATCAGTCAGCTCTTACAATCTAATAGTGATTTCACCTGACTAGTACTCATTCACACTTTGTGCTGCTGATATGATTAGTGAATTAATGTTAGCTGGTTATTTTGTGTTAGGATCAAAAACAGTGAAATTAGTTTTGTTTTTGTTTTTTTGTAAAAAGTTCATTTTTTGGCCAATTAAGCTTTTAGCAGTTATTTAAAATGCATCTGATCACTCTACACAATAATCTAGAAACAATGTGAACAAGTTTTGCAAGCGTGACGGGGAGGGCGGGCGGGTCCACCACCTTCTTGTAGCCAATCAACTGAGGCTCTCGCTGACTCTCCATTTACTCTTATCCGATTGGTTCAATAAACACATCACACGCCAAAACATTAATCTTTATTTAGTTCAGGATAATTGTCGCAGCCAGAATGGTACTTTTAACGTACACATACATTAAAAATAAATAAAAATAAATAACAACTTGATTAAAACATGATCATACTGAATTTCAAGCTGTGTAATATCCTTTTCTTCCTCAACAGGCTATATATGATATGTTAGTTTATTGTAATATTGTAATTTTGATTATATTAAAGATGGCCTAGTATCTGCACTAGATTAATACATGTATAATTTCACCTGTCTACTGATCAGGGACGATTCCATTTTTTTAAAACTAAAATTTGGTTCAATAATAATTGAAACAACAGTAATATTTTTTTTTTTACTTTAACATGTTGTAATTTAAGGGGATTTTACTAAATATTACTAAAATATTTATTATCTCTAACTTATTGGGAACTTATTCACCATTTATCATCTGTAATACCATTGTGTAACCACTAGATGGCTGTTTAGCTCTATATATAAACATAAAGATGGCTGTGTGTTCCCTAGTGGCTGGGAACCTTGGATTCCCACATAATTAGTTACTTGAATTTGGATATATATTTAGACATCATTAAAGACATATTTTTCTCAAATTTGATTTTTTATTTTTTTTTTATGTTGATTTGAAGTGTAAGTTTTTGCGTTAGTCAAATCTGGACACAAAGAAAGCATTTTGTTACTCATACTTGCTTCATATAATAGTTTTTCGCGTTTGGTCTCGTTCTGTATCGCATATCTTGTCAGTGTCTGCGCTTGCTTGGCCATTTGTTGCGGAGAAAATAAGGAAAGTGTGTTCAAGCGCCAGCAGAAAACAGTGTAAAGCAATAGTCTTTGAGAGAAGCAGTCTTTATCAGCGGAAGTTAAAAGCTGATCAGTCACATGAAAGTAATCAGAATCAATACCGAAATTTCGAAATATTTAAATTGAGTGTTAAATACCGTCTGAAAAACTGACAAATTCAGATTTATGTAGCTTTATTGGTATAGTAAATAGGTTTTTACAAAGTATAGCACTCTGATACTTTAGTGCTGAGCATTGTCACATAACATCATTTTGACTGTAATATTTAAAGGTGTCCTATTATGCTTTTTCACTTTT
>NW_015538006.1:39748-46235 GCF_001515605.1 Sinocyclocheilus anshuiensis
ACCAATCCAATAATGTTAACACCTACTCACAATTCAGTATGAACATATGGGAGTCTAACCTAATGGTACACAACTAATGAAGTACCATGTTTTAATTAAGTTGTTATATAAATGTATTTATTTTTAATGTATGTGTACATTAAAAGAACCATTCTGGCAGCGAGAACGATCCTGAACTAAATGAAGATTAATGTTTTCACGTGAATCGTGCCAAAATTGTAAGCGCAGAGAAACGAAAGACGGAGCTGTACATATCGGTTTATTTCGGGAACTTTTGCCCCACATGCACAAGTCATTTAGACATTTGTAACAGTTTGTTTTTTAAACATACAGATTGGTTATATGCAGTCAATCCGTTCTGCAGTTCTTTAAACTGTTGTTTTCGCTTGCAAATCACTGTTCACAGGCTTGCAGTAATTTTGACCGTATTTTAGCGAAAACAACGAGCCAAAAGTCAGAAGAATGCAGATCATATTTATTTTGCGTTAGCATGACGCTGCAGTTTCATAATACATGAATTACACTTACGAGTAACAGTCAAATGCTGCAAATAATTTTTTCTTACGTTTGAAACGCGATTTACACCTTTACAAAGCATCTCTTGCGCATGTAAATTGAATTAAGTTGGCTTGAAAAAGCCAACTTACTGAAATCCGATTTAAACTTTGTCTTCTGAGACCAAATTTTAAAATGTATCTCCTCCTAGACTTTTAAAGCTACAACCACCAAACTCAGGGTCAGACCTTCAGACTGGTCTGCCTCGGGTTGCTATACCTTTTCTAACTGATCCGGCTTACGGTTTTCGTAAACCAGACTTATCAAAACCACCTAAAATCCCATAGACTTTCACTGAGGGGGAAAACTTTTACACTTATGGTGTATTTAAAGCTGCAGTCCGTAACTTTTTTTGGTTAAAAATGATCCAAAATCAAGATTTGAGCAAGTACATAACCAGTCAGTGTTCAAAACTATCGCCTTACTTTAGCCCAATTCACAATGGTTATCTTATAATAATGTTTTCTAATTTGAGTGGTACGGGTAGGTTTTCGCGGGAAATTCGAGCATGGCACTGCGTCATTACGTCACATCTGTAAACATAAAGAAGTTGTCCCGGCTACTAGGCTATCGCATGTGAGGATCCTGCAGGTGGCCAATCGTTTATAGCCTTTTCTCACAGCAGCTAGAATAATTAAATGTCAAAAAATAATTTTGATGGCGGATTGTAATCCAGAAAGGATTATATGAAACACATGTGAATGAAATTAAATGATATTCCAGTTTTAAATGTGCTTCTGATTACAGATAGCCTGGGATTACAAAAGATTTGTATTTTAAAGACAACCAGTTCGAAGGGAGCATAATTTCCTTTTTGGGTTAAAAGAATTTCTTGGTATGAAATTCAAATTGTATGACAATTAGAGATTAGACTGTACAGAAATTCAAATCTACACACACACTATACTCATACTCGCGCAATGCTGATGTTGTTAACATTAATAATCTGAGAATAAAGTATAACAATAATAATAATTAGCACGGTTTGATCATGTGATATGAGCGAATTGATCATTATATTAAATCACCATTGGTAGCACGATTTATTGTAATGCTTTTTTCCCCAGGTTTTCAAACAGAGATGGCGACAAAGAGGCAAACTTTACCAACTGCAGCTTTAAGCTGTCTATTGCTATAGCAAAGCTTAACAACTCCCTACAGAAAAAAAATGGCTAAAACCAGCCTAAGCTGACTAACTCCTTTGACTGGTCTCCCAAGCTGGTTTTAAAGTGGTTTGGCCACTTTTTTAGCAGGCCAGGCTTGTCTTAGCTGTTTTTTAGCTGTTTTTTTACTGAATCAACTGGTTTTAGCTGGATTGGCATTGAAACATGTTAACAACGTGCTAGTAACTTGCTAATCATGCTAGAAACATGTTAACAAAATGCTCCCACACAAGGAAGATAATTCCGCAAGTAACTGCAATCCCAGGTTTTCAAACAGAGATGGCGACAAAGAGGCAAACTTTACCAACTGCAGCTTTAAGCTGTCTATTGCTATAGCAAAGCTTAACAACTCCCTACAGAAAAAAAATGGCTAAAACCAGCCTAAGCTGACTAACTCCTTTGACTGGTCTCCCAAGCTGGTTTTAAAGTGGTTTGGCCACTTTTTTAGCAGGCCAGGCTGGTCTTAGCTGTTTTTTAGCTGTTTTTTTACTGAATCAACTGGTTTTAGCTGGATTGGCATTGAAACATGTTAACAACGTGCTAGTAACTTGCTAATCATGCTAGAAACATGTTAACAAAATGCTAGTAACATGCTAATCATGCTAGAAATGTGCTAGTAACTTGCTAATCATGTTAAAAAGGCAATTATGCAAGCATTATGCTAGTAACATGCTAATCATGCTAGAATCATGCTAGCAACATGCTAGCAAACTTGCTAATCATGCTAACAAAATGTTAACACCAATGCTAGTAACATACTAATCATGCTAGAAACAGGCTAACAACTTGCTAAACATGCTAGAAACATGTTAGCATCATGCTAGTAACATGCTAACCCTGCTAGAATCATGCTAGTAACATGCTAATCATGCTAGTATGATGTTATCAACATGCTAGTAACTTGCTAATCATGCTATAAACATGATAACAAAACATTAGTAACTTGCTAATCATGCTAGAAACATGCTAGCAACTTGTTAAACATGCTACAATTATGTTAACATCATGCTAGTAACATGTTAATCATGCTAGAACCATGCTAGCAACATATTAGCAAGTTTGCTAATCATGTTAACACAAGATAACACCATGCTATTAACATGCTAATCATGCTAAAAAACATGCTAGCAAACTGGCTAAAAATGCAAACAAAATGCTAGCAACTTGATAAACATGCTATCATCATGCTAGCAGCATGCTAATCATGCTAGAATCATGTTAACATCATGCTAGTAACTTGTTAACCATGCTAGAATAATGCTAACAACATGCTAGTAACTTGCTAATCATGCTAGAAACACGATAGCAACTTGTTAAACATGCTAGAAACATGATAGCATTATGCTAGTAACTTTGCTAATAATGCTAGAATCATGGTAGTAACATGTTAATCATGCTAGAATCATGTTAGCAACATGCTAGCAAACTTGTTAATCATGCTAAAAACATGCTAGCAACTTGTTAAACATGCGAACAAAATGTTAGCAACTTGCTAAACATGTTAGAAACATGCTAGCATCATGCTAGAATCATGCTAGTACCATGTTAATCATGCTAGAATCATGCTAGCAACAGGCTATTAACTTGCTAATCATGTTAACAACATGCTAGTAACTTGTTAATCATGCTAGAATCATGCTAGCAACATGCTAGTAACTTGCTAATCATGTTAACAACATGCTAGTAACTTGTTAATCATGCTAGAATCATGCTAACAACATGCTAGTAACTTGCTAACCATGCTAGAATCATACTAGTAACATGTTAATCATGCTAGAATCATGCTAGCAACATGCTAGTAACTTGCTAATCATGTTAACAACATGCTAGTAACTTGTTAATCATGCTAGAATCATGCTAACAACATGCTAGTAACTTGCTAATCATGTTAACAACATGCTAGTAACTTGTTAATCATGCTAGAATCATGCTAACAACATGCTAGTAACTTGCTAATCATGTTAACAACATGCTAGTAACTTGTTAATCATGCTAGAATCATGCTAACAACATGCTAGTAACTTGCTAATCATGTTAACAACATGCTAGTAACTTGATAATCATGCTAGAATCATGCTAGCTAGAATCATGCTAGCAGCATGATAGCAAACTTGTTAATCATGCTAAAAACATGCTAGCAACTTGCTAAACATGCTAACAAAATGCTAGCAACTTGTTAAACATGTTAGAAACATGCTAGAATCATGCTAGTAACATGCTAATCATGTTAAAATGTTAAATCATGTTAACATTTTGTTAACATGATTCTATCATGATTAGCATGTTACTAGCATGATTCTAGTAACATGCTAATCATGATAGAATCATGTTAACAAAATGTTAACACCATGCTAGCAAATTTGCTAAACATGCTAGAAACATGATAATCATGGTTGCAACATGCTATTAAATTGTTAATCATGTTAACAAAATGCCAGTAACTTGCTAATCATGCTAGAAACATGCTAGCAACTTGTTAAACATGGAATCATGCTAGCTAGAATCATGCTAGCAGCATGATAGCAAACTTGTTAATCATGCTAAAAACATGCTAGCAACTTGCTAAACATGCTAACAAAATGCTAGCAACTTGTTAAACATGTTAGAAACATGTTAACAACATGCTAGTAATTTGCTAATCATGCTAGAATCATGCTAACAACATGCTAGTAACTTGCTAATCATGCTAGAAACATGCTAGCAACTTGTTAAACATGCTAGAAACATGCTAGCATTATTCTAGTAACTTGTTAAACGTTAGAAACATGCAAATATCATGCTAGTAACATGCTAATCATGCTAGAATCATGCTAGCAACATGCTATTAACTTGATAATTATGTTAACAACATGCTAGTAATTTGCTAATAATGCTAGCAACATGTTAACCATGTTAGAAACATGCTAGTAACATGCTTATGCTAGAATGATGCTAGCAACATATTAATAACTTGCTAATTATGTTAACAACATGCTAGTAATATGTAATCATGCTAGAAACATGCTAGTAGCATGATTATCATGCTAGCAACATGCTAGTGACATGCTAATCATGCTAGCAACATGCTAGCAAACTTGCTAATCATGCTAAAAAAATACTAACACCATGCTAGTAACATGCTAATCATGCTACAAAAAAGATAGCAACTTTGTTAAACATGCCAGAAACATGTTATCATCATGTTGGTAACGTGCTAATCATGCTAGAATCATGCTAATCATACTAGACTCATGTTAACAACATGCTAGTAACTTGCTAATCATGCTAAAACATGCTAGTAACATGCTAATCATGCTAGAAACATACTAGTAACTTGATACTAATGCTAACACCATGCTAGTAACATGCTAATCATGATAACAACATGTTAGTAAACATGCTATTAACTTGATAATCATGCTAACAACACGCAAGTAACTTGCTAATCATGCTAGAAACATGCTAGCATTGTGCTAGTAACATGTTAATCATGCTAGAATCATGCTAGTAACATGCTAATCATGCTATAATCATGCTAACGCCATGTTATTAACATGCGAATCATGCTAACAACATGTTAGTAACATGCTAATCATGTTAGAAACATGCTAGTAACATGCTAATCATGCTAGAATCATGGTATCAACATGTTAGTAACTTGTTAATAATGCTAACAACATGCTAGTAACATGTAATCATGCTAGAAAAATGCTAGTAACTTGCTAATCATGTTAGCAACATGCTAACCATGTTAGAAACATGCTTATGCTATCAACATGCTAGTGACATGCAAATTATGCTAAAAATATGTTAACAAAACACGCTAGTCATGCTAGAAACAGCCTAGCAACCACCCCAGGTACCCTAGCAATGTGTTTTATACCTATCTGTTTTCAAACATTCAAACTTTAATCTTTAAAACTATTTTAACTTTTAAACTACTCCAAACTGAAAACTTTCAGATTGCAAGCTTTTAAAACTACTTCAAACTTTCTGGCTAGGCTTTTTCAAGCCAACTTAAAGTTTGTCTACAAACTTTACTCATCTAGTTTACGCTTACAGTCTTATGTACACTTCCACAACTCTTACCCTACGTTTGCAAATCTTTTAGGCATTATTTTACCTTCATAGAAGAGCTGTTTCAATATCACTGAAGGTTTGTAAAGCTAAACACATGAAAACAAAACAACCTTTTCTTTACTAAAAGCATTTGTGTTTTCTAATCAATCAATATAAAACGATTAAAGGTGGTTCAACACAAGAACAACAAAAAGAGCAGAAGTACATACTGAATCCTGTGGGGGAAGTTGCTTTTCCAGTACTGACACGACTTTCCAGACTTGGTGACAGACATACTACCAGCGTAGTTTTCACCATTGTTAATGTAACAGTCTCCTGTCAATCACACGTCCAACTTATTTTACAACACAGAAACTAAAGCTTTTACCAAAAATGTCTCATTTTAGTTTTATAGACATATTCTGTGGTAAGTAGGAATCAACCTTACCCTCTGTATTCACACATACTCTCAAATTGTTGATGTTAGCTGGTGTTCTGGATAATTTTGTTCCCCCACATCCTGTGAAAAAAACAAAAAAGAAATAAAAAACCTTGTAATAAAACTAACAGAGGTGCCAGGTCGAACAATTTCTTAAAGGGGTCATATGATGCGATTTCAATTTTTCCTTTCTCTTTGGAGTGTTACAAGCTCTTAGTGCATAAAGAAGATCTGTAAAGTTGCAAAGACTAAAATCTCAAATCCAAAGAGATATTCTTTATAAAAGTTAAGA
>NW_015538006.1:47660-50795 GCF_001515605.1 Sinocyclocheilus anshuiensis
GGCCAAGCAAGCGCAGACACTGACAAGATACGCGATACAGAACGAGACCAAACGCGATATCAGCACGTCTCCACACAGTAAACAAAACAAGCGTTTCCTAGCAACAATAACTGCAATACACACTAATGAGACAAGTAAATACACTTACGAGCTGCTTTTAATTTCCGCTGATAAAGACTGCTTCTCTCAAAGAGTATTTATTTACACTGTTTTCTGCTGGCGCTTGAACACACTTTCCTTATTTTCTCCACAACGCGATATCAGCACGTCTCCACGTCTCAAATGTTATGCCCCTTAACACACTGTGATGCCGTCTCCCGGCACGGCGAGACAAAACCAATAAAACCCATTATATTTGTTGCATCCAGTGGGGACATAATTACTGATTGGAATGACTTATACTGTGTTTGTAAACAAAACCATGTCTGCATTTGTGATCGGAGAAATGACAAACTACAAGTGCTACTCGCGTTTGAATCATCATTGGCAAATTCTTAAAATATAAAAAATTTACTTACAGGCTGTGAGTCAGAAGCGCCAGACTGTCCTAGGCTTGAGTGGGCGGAGGCCTGCGGCCTTGAGAACGGCGTGGCCGGCGGATTCGACGAAGGCGCGGCCAGCGGGCATGCGTCAACCACATGTGACAACCCCGGGCTGGACTCCGCTTCGTCCACGGTGAAAGCCGATCCGGTGACCCACAGCGCAAAGTTGATGTATTTCCTCAGCGACCAGCATGGATCAGCTCCAGGCATGACGAAGCAGATATCGTCCTCTTTTGGAAGGCCAAACAAAGTAGTTTCGCTTTCACAATGAAACACACAGCACCTTCACAATATGGCGCCGGCGGCAACAACAATACTACAGCGAGAATCAAAGTTACGCCATCTTTCTTTGCGTGAACATTTGGGCGGCGTTATGCAAATCTTCCCAACATTGCAGGGGTTTTTTTGGGTTTTTTTTTCAATGCACTGGACAATTTTGACATTTTAGGCTATTTGGCTTTTCATAAAGTGTTTCAGACCATTGGAAAGAAAACATAAAAAATACACCTATAAGTCTGTATTTTATTCCACTTCATCTGTCTGCTTCTGTAGATTTCAATATATTTTAAAGGCCATTTTCTCAAAATGAGTTTACTCCTCGACTTCAGCAGTACTTAAACCAAATTTTAGTTTTATTTGTATGTTTATTCTGAAAGTTTTTACAGAGGGGTTTGTTCATATATCAATTGCCTGATTTTGCACTTTATCTTTTTGCATCTGTAGATTTCAGTTACAATACCTAAATAGGCCGTTTTCTCAAAAGGAGTTTCTCATGTCAGAAATCTCCACTTAAAACGTTCCTTAAATCTTTATTCCTATTTATATTCTGAAAGCTTTTACAGAGGGGTTTGTTCATATACCATTCACCTGATTTTATAGAACGTTTTATTCTTGAAAACGTGGTGAAAATGCATGCAAATTAGTGCATATTTAATTAGATAATGCCTCTTTTGCATATTTAAAGAAAACATTACAGAAAAAGTGTAATACAAAAAAAAGTTTGCAGTAATCAACCAACCAAGGAAGTATGGTAATGCCTATTCGGTTTTTTTTTTTTAACCAAGTAACCTGGGGTGTGGCCATTGCCATGCATAAAACTAATGTGCTCACCTCAGGGAGTTTTCAACTCATAGCAGTTTTGAGGCACCAGTTTTGAACACTTACCTTATATGTCTGAAAGTCTGTGTCTCGCCATTCCTGGATCTGAATGCCAGCCAGACACTTGTCAATGTCAGCTACGCTGCGAGTCTTCCCTTTTGTCTGCTGAAAAACACCACTCACATTTATTTAACATCACAGCGCCCTGCCCTCAACAGGTCTCTTTGTTGTCAAGCACAAACTGTGGAGCAGACTGCATAGCACGGCATGTTTGAGCTCTGTTAGACGTGCCCGTTTTGTTGTTGTTTACTGTTAATGGAATTGATTGGGGGAAGGGGGGTGTGCATTCAAATCTGATTTAGCTCAAAGTGGGTCAGTGAACACTATGTGCTAGATATCATCCGAAGCATCTAAAAAAATTATGAGTATCTGCAGATGGCAACAACCACAGAACTGGCACAAGATCAAAACGTCATGGAACAGATATCTGCATGATGGTACTGAAATGTTAAAATATGCGAATATTTGCACTTACTGTGTTACGCCTCGAGAAAGGCCACTTTGATTTCTTAGTGTCTGTAAAAGAGTGCAATAAAATAAAATGTTCTGCATAAAGTCTTGCATTTTATTAAGTATTGCTAGTTGGAGATGGGCTATAAAACTGATTTATATACTTTTGTTCTTTCATTATTTAATTCTACAGGTATACAGTAGCACATGTTAGCATATCATATTAAACCCAGAGTCATGACATTGAGGCATGACTAACCTGAATAGGCTGATTTATTTAAAATATCAGCAACGCCATTGGACACGAACAAATCTCCAGGAGAAACATCCAGTCCAGGAAGACTCACAACCACGCAATATATTTTAAAGGCCATTTTCTCAAAATGAGTTTACTCCTCGAAAGTTTTTACAGAGGGGTTTGTTCTTATATCAATTGCCTGATTTTGCACTTTATCTTTTTGCATCTGTAGATTTCAATTTCAATACATATATTTAAAGGGGTCATATGATGCTGCTAAAAAGTACATTATTTTGTATGTTTGGTTTAATGAAATGTGTTTATGCGGTGTAAGGTTCAAAAAACACATTATTTTCCACATACTGTACATTATTGTTTCTCCTCTATGCCCCGCCTTTCTGAAACGCGTCGATTTTTACAAAGCTCATCGGTCTGAAAAAGCGAGGGGTGCTGGGATTGGCCAGCTATCCAGTGCGTTGTGATTGGCCGAATACCTCAAGCGTGAGACGGAAATGTTACGCCCCTCACCACATTGTGATGATGCCCTGTCAGGCCGGAGCGATGATTCAAAAACATGAAAACCCATTATAAACGAGGCATTCGTTGCATCCAGTGGGGACATAATTATGGATTATAATGACTTGTACTGTCTTTTTACGCGTTGCGTTGCATCGCGCCGCGTAAACATAAAACCATAAAACCACTGCATTTGTGATCGGAGAAATGACAAACAACAAGCCCTACTCT
>NW_015538006.1:50965-61763 GCF_001515605.1 Sinocyclocheilus anshuiensis
GATATCGTCCTCTTTTGGAAGACCAAACAAAGTAGTTTCGCTTTCACAACGAAGCACACAGTGTCTTTACAACATGGCGGCGGCAACAACAAAACTACAACGAGAATAGAAAATACGCCTTCTTTCTTTGCGTGAACATTTGGGCGGCGTTATGCAAATCTTCCCACATAGTGACGTAGGTATGTGGGGGCGTGTTAGAACGAGCCGTTTTAGGTAGGTGTGGTTGACTCTTAACTTTTATAAAGAATATCTCTTTGGATTTGAGACTTTAGTCTTTGCAACTTTACAGATCTTCTTTATGCACCAAGAGCTTGTAACACTCCAAAGAGAAAGGAAAAATGGAAATCGCATCATATGACCCCTTTAAAGGCCTGTTTCTCAAAATATTTTTTTTTCTCCACGTTAGCAGCACATACACCACATTTTACAGTTTTATTCTTATCTATATTCTGAAGGTTTTTTTACAGACCGTTTGTTCATATAACATTCACCTGATTTTATTATTGCACTTTATCTATTTGTGTCTGTAGATATTAATTACAATAGGTATCTTTAAAGGCCATTTTCTCAAAATGAGTTTTTTTTTCTCCACTTCAGCAGCACTTACATGCACCAAATTTTACAGATTTATTACTATCTATACACTGAAGGTTTTTACAGAGGGGTTTTTCATCTTTCATTTGCCTGGTTTTGCACTTTATCTATTTGCACCTGTAGATTTCAGTTACACTACATATCTTTTAAAGGCCGTTTTCTCAAAATGCATTTTCTCCTTCACTTCAGCAGCACTTACATGAACCAAATTTGACAGTTTTATTCCTATTTATACTCGGAAGATTTTTATAGAGGGGTTTGTTCAAATATAATTTGCCTTGTTTTATTATTACACTTTATCTATTTGTGTCTGTATATTTCAATAAAGACAGTTTTCTCAAAATTATTTTTTTCCTCCACTGCAGCAGCACTTACATACACCAAATTTTACAGATTTATTGCTATCTACATTCCGAAGGTTTTCATAGAGGGATTTATTCATATGTTTGCCTCATAACATTTTATTCCTAAAACATGGTCAAATGTATTTTTTTTTCTTATTTATGGAGTGATAAAATCAGAAATCTAAAATCCCCTCAAAACCTTTTACTCTAATATATCAACAAAATGAAAAATGAATTTTGAACCCTGAAAGACATCTGTTCTGGAAATGTATGCAAATGAGTGCATATTTAATTAGATAATGCCTCAGTTGCATATTTAGACATTACATTTTAGAAACTTGTAATACAAAAACTTTTCGCAATTTTTTGTGAAATCAGTCAGCTAGAGAAGTATGCTGCTATCTATTGGTAAATGTTTTACCCTATTCATCTGTGCTGTTTTGCCTAAATAACATACGCAAACATAATTTCAATATATTAAGCTTAATTCCTATGGTGGTTATGAATTAATAATAAATTAAATGATACACTTAAATTCAGTGTTGGAAGGTTACTTTGGAAATGTAATAGGTTACAGATTAAAAGTTAGTAGTAATTATGTCCCCACTGGATGTAACAAATGCCTCGTTTGTAATGGGTTTTAATGTTTGTGTCTCTTTGCTCAGGCCGGACAGGGCATCACAATGTGGTGAGGGGCGTAACATTTCCGTCTCACGCTTGAGGTATTCGGCCAATCACAACGCATTGGGTAGCTGGCCAATCACAGCACACCTCGCTTTTTAGACCGATGAGCTTTGTAAAAATCGACGCATTTCAGAAAGGCGGGGCATAGAGGAGAAACAATAATGTACAGTATGTGGAAAATAATGTGTTTTTTTTTTTACCTTAAACCGCATAAACACATGTCATTACACCAAATAATGTTCTTTTTAGCAGCATCATATGACCCCTTTAAAGTTGTAAACAGTTCATATTTAGAAATAGCTCAAAAATAAAGGATTACCACTCCAACCAATGATATTTATTCATTATAAGGTTTGTTTATAATTGCTACTGTTTTAACCTGATACTAATCTTACTAATTTGTAAATTTATCAGGCAAAGGTCAGTGAAAATGCACTTTGTCCCTGGTTCAATAGAAACTGTTTACACAAAATGTTGTCACTGTTTACACTGAAACTTTCCGTAATGTCTTATATATAGGCTATATATTCTTACCCAAATATTTCGCCCAAAAAATCTCCTGTGAGGCAATGGAAGAAAAAATCATTAACATAAAATACTACAAAAAATGAATTATACCACACTTCAAATATCTGTATTTATACAGAGATATACCACTGAAAATATGCACTGATAGAAATGTAAACATTTCCATTTATTTCCAACTGCAGCTAATCGGTCCACAAGGCCATTGCTCACCGTTTTATCAACTCTCTCGAACACTTCTCGAGCTTCCTCGTGGTCACAAATCTCTTCCACACACTCTCTCTCCAGATTCCCTGGTTTTAACTCCTCAAAAACCGTGTTAGCCCTCTTTGCTCGAATGATCTGAGAGGCTTCCTTGTTGTCGATAAACACTGAGGCACAAAAGTCAATGTTTTTCCAAAAACATCTAGACTCACATACTATATGTAGAATCATCACATTATAATTTTGTTCTTAGTCTAATTAGCCAAAAAGGCATAGAAATCTCAGTTAATGCTTACCGTCATTACACAATGTGAGGTGGAGAACATGTCCAAGAAGTAGCGATAGTAGAAGAGGTGTCGCTTTTGCTCCCATTCTTGAGGATGACTGAGCCTGTAATCCTGAAAAAACTTGGGAGCATGTCATCGAATCTAATCAGTCAAAAAGCCCACATCTGGAGTTACTGGAGTCACCAAGTTAATATTGAACTACCAGAGTTCAAAGAGAACAAAGTGTCTGAACACTTTTCACTCAAAAAAAAGCCACTTTTCTGTATCAGATCACCCTTATATCAATGTGGAACATTCTTTGCTTTCTGAGGAACATGAATCATAGATATACTGCATGAAAACAAGATGATAAGCTTCATATCTCCAAGCTATGTGAATTCATGTGTGAGGATATATTATAAAAAATTCTAATATTTATAACAAAAGTACTCTACAATATATATCCTAAAACAACTTTTTAAATATTTTTTAAATATATTTATTTAAATGTAGATGCATCATGAAATGATGATCTTATCTATGTAGCTGAAGAGCTCTGTTAGCACTCTGCTTATCCTTTCATTTATCAGTAATCAGCATGTACTTTATGTAAAAAGTACAAACATGGCATTTAAATTTTACTGTTAATGCATAAATGATGTGATAATTTTAACATCAATGCAACAGATTTATCATAAAATTTCCTCTTGTATTAGCTCATTTCCCAACACAGCTGTGTTTTGCTGGTGTACTTGTACAATGTCTGTATAAACAGTAATGAAACAACGTCCACTGCGCACAGGAGTCAATATTTACTGATATGTGCCACAAACCCTCCTAAAAAAAATCAAAGAACAGCAAGACTTAAATTCAACAGAGCTTAAACATTTATTTCACAAAGGTTGTTTTTCCTTTGGTGTGAGACATAATATATATGTAAAATGGAAACACTTAAGTGTCACAGCCCTGTCTCTATTTCTACAGTCTGTGCCACTGAACTTAAACCATCCGGACCTTGTAAAATGACCAAACAACTATTAGCATCCTGCTCTGGAACTACAATACAGCCACTGCTGGCATAATTTTCCTGCACAACTAGGCATTTAGCACTTGCTTCCTGTTCCTGAAGCTCTACACACTTAGAAGGCTGTTCTTGCACTACTTGGTATTTTCATCTGAGACAATAATCTCAATCATATCCTCACTGAGCTCAATGCGTTCGAGCCCCTTCTCCACTCCTTTTTCCAAAACAATTGTACCATGGTGGTACACTCCAGAGTCCAAAATGACACCTTCTGGGTGAGACACCATAGTGAAATCTTCGGAGGCTTGAACATATGCCACAGCCCGTCCCTCCTCCAAACTACTGCATTCAGTACTACCCTGCTCATCCTCTGCTTTCTGGCCCGACCTTTTGGGCCGACCTCGTGTCGGCAATGCATGACCAGAGTCTGAGTGATGTTTGTGAGACTGCAGATGCCGCTGCAGACTCTGCATCATTGTGTATTTGGCTCTGCACACCTGGCAAACATGTGGCTTCTCCTCTAGGTGAGACTTCATGTGGCGCCTTAGCTTGGTTGCCATCGTGTACCCTTTCCCACATTGTTCGCATTTATAGCGCCTGTCTCCCGTATGCAGTCGTTCATGGGCCCGCAATGTGTGAGGGTCCCGTAGAGCCTTACCACACACAGGACACAAATACACCTCACCCGTGTGTGAAATCAGATGCCGGCGCAGTTCAGGAACTTGGGAAAAGCGCAGTTCGCAATGGTCGCACTGGTAGGGTTTCTCTCCCGTGTGGATGCGCATGTGTCCCAGCAGATTGCTATGTTGGCGAAAGCTCTTGTCGCAGTGCTGGTAGACGTACGGCCGTATGTGGTTCCTCAAGGAACCAGAATTGGCCAGTTCTTTATTGCACTCTGGACACTTGACTTTGGGAGCCTGGTAGTCCGGCTCTTTCATCCGATGGACTTCCCTGTGGATGCGTAGCGAGGGCCGGCGAGCGAAAGCTTTGCCACAGATGTCACAGACGAACGGTTTCTCGCCTGAGTGAAGAACCTGGTGCTCCTTGAGGTCCCGTTTCAAGCCGTAGCTTTTGTCACAGTGCTGGCATTGAAAGGGCCTCTGACCGCGATGCATCAGCAAGTGGGCTTGGAAGCTCTCCTGCGAACTGTATGTTTTACCACACTCTGTGCACATGTAAGGCTTCTGATTTTGATGTGTGAATTTGTGTTTCTTCAGATGGCACAGTTGAAAGAAGCTCTTGTCACACTCGTTGCATTTGTACTTCCTCTCTCGGATAACAAAATGAGGAAAATCCTGCTCATTTTGCTCTGTGCTGGAATCCTCATTAGCATACAATGTCTGCATTGTGTTGTCTTTGTTATCCGAGAGCTTCTTCTTGCTGCTGAGGTCTGACCTGTTTTTTGGATCTTGTCGTTTGTAGATAAGGATGGTTGATGAGTGCACTTTTCGAGGTTTAGCAGCAAGACGAGAGCTGGCTCTCAGGCTTCTCTCTGGCTTCAGATGTTCTGATGAACTCTGGGCTTGTGATGTACTATCACTGATGCTCTGGATCTTATCTCTAGCAGGATGTTCATCACTTTGCTGACCTTCACCTTCCCCATGTGCCTCATCTACCCCATTCTGCTCCAGGACACTGAAATTACATGCTCTAATCTCCTGCACAAGATTTTTCTCCTTGATTGGAGGTTTTGTATCCTCTTGTGTGGCACTTTGAACAGGATCTGTTAGAATACAAACGTTTCCACATTTTACGAAGAACAACATCATATCATGGACCTTTTACACAGTGCAAATATTAAGTATAAACTCACCTGCACAGTCTGAGAGGTGATCTAATGTGATGGCCTCTAAAGTATCTTCTTGTTCTCTGTTTGGAGTACTACTAATTTCACAGGCTTTTAGTTGCATTACTTCTTTTTCAAGAGGGGCTTCTTCTTCTTGTTCTTGTTCTTTCCAGAGGAGCAGTTCTGTTCCTGGTTGAATGTCTCGACAGACCCTAAGGCCTAATTTTCCATCCACCTCGAGCACACTGACATTGCTCTCTTCCTCACTTTGAGCACTGCAGGCAAACCTGTGAAGGCAATTAAACAAGTCTCATTCTGCGATGTCTTGATATGTCACTTAATAGTTCTACTAAATATAATAATTCATGAATTCTGGGTAAACTTACCTCATCCAGTAGATTTCATCTGAGATTTCATTTTTTAACACATTTTGGCATGTATGTTGAATCCCCTGGATAATAAGAACATGCATTTACTTCTTACTTGGGGCTATTATTCAACTAAACACAGTTAAAAAAGAGAAAAAAACTATAACAATGCTTCTGAAAATATAAAGTACTTGCAGTATTATTAGGTGAGAAGTAAATGTAAAAGCCGCTATTGTCTTGGAACACATTTGCTGTAGTGGTACTAAACAAGCCTTTGTCTCAGCTGTATGGTGCAAAATGAAATTTGAAACACTCTAGTATGCATACCTCAGCTTTTCCCTTCCTGTTTATTTTGTAAGGTTCCTCCAGGCCTAGCAGAGTGCCTTTCTCTAGCACTCGCCCAACACACCACAGACCTAGCTGTCCATCTTCGGCCAGAGAAGGACCCAGGGTCAGCCCTCGTGGTACTGATCTCAGCACAATGTGGATGGAGTCTCTCATGTTCCCAGAGCCTTTATCCCTCTCAATGTCTGTAGCCACTAGATAAAAACACACCACAATTAGACAAGGTGGTACTCACACACTTTCATCTTGAAAACTGTAGCTCAGACAATGTAGTGATAAAAATGGGACATTTTTAAATTAAATGCAGATATAGATGGACAGCACTTACAAAGCAAACTACTAGTTCTTGATGAATGATTGTTATTGGGCTGTTTTAATTTTTAATTAAATTAACTTAAATGTTCTTTCTATTTATTTTTTTATCAGATACATCAGAAAGATTTATTTCTAAATGGTTTCTTATTTCTTACTGTTTGAAGGAAAGTCTGTATTAATTTATTATGGTTTTACAGTAATAACAATGGTTGTAACTACTAGTAATTTTTGTACGGTGAATGTCATGGTGAGATGCAATACGGATTAATGCAGTTCTTAATTGTTAAATGCACAATTTTTAGAATAATGATGGTAAATTTAAGACGTTGGTAACCTTTCACGTGATAATTCTGTTTGTACGTTTATAAAGCAACGTGCCGTTAGTAAACTATAAAGTATTATGGGACAGATACTGCAGATGCAGATGATGACAACATATATTCGAAGATGAATATCATTGTCCAATGCTTTCCACATTTTTCCTAAGTGAAATAAAACATTATGGAGTAAAGCGCAATGTCCTATACGTTAGATCCCCAGCAAATATTGTTTTTGCTGTGTATCTTTAAAGCTTCTTCATAAATGCAGATTGAGCTAAAAACCAGCGGTCATCTATTTCATCTAGTTGGTAACTGGTTGAATCTGAAAACATGAGCATAAACACTTTCAACCAACTCAGGGCTATATTTCCTCTGCGCAAAGTGCGCATTGGCAACTCGACGGTCTTGTTTATCCATCCAAAACTCCGAGGAAATTATCGTTCTCCAGCCAACAGTGCATCGACCGGAAGTCAGGTAGCTGACTGTTACAGAGAAACGGTCCCCTCTAGAAACAGCTACCGCTGCTCTCGCCCTCACCAAAGAAAGCTGAAAATCATATTTGTTTGGAATGTATGTTAAATAAGATGTTAATGGATGTATTATAAAGGCTTTTAGCAGATGTTTTTAGCAAGTGTCGTATATACAGGTATATAGATGTTCCTTGGCTTGCCGTGTATGTTTTATAACTAACGTTACTGAACTAGGAGAACCCTTATTTCAGATCTTTAATGGTCTTTTCCTGAGCTACGTTTTAATCTTTTAATTTTAAATTTTAAAATTAAATCTTTTCAAATTTAACCAGACTTTCAAAACAAATGCAGACGAACTTTCTAGCACAAGGTGGAGCTAGAGGCACATCTCTGCTTTACACGCCTGCAGTCGGTAGAGGAGCACAGCTAGGGCACAAGTACAGTGAGTACAAATGCAAAACATATCAGATCAGATAATTTCCTTAGAAATGCACAATATAACAGCACAATAACTTTTCAATGCCATTCGAGTCTATCAGAAACTGAACTATATATTTTTTGCAATGCCATTAGAGCCGCTAGCCTTTAAAATAATAAATACATATGCTACCAGTCAAAAGTTTCTGAACTGTAAAATTGTAATGTTTTTTTTTTTTTAAGAATTGTCTTCTGCTCACCAAGCTTGCATTTATTTGATCTAAAATACAGCAAAAGCAGTAGCTAATATTGTGAAATACTTTTACTAGGCCTATTTAAAATAACTGCTTTCTATTTGAATATATTTTAAAATGTAATTTATTCCTTCAATCAAAGCTGAATTTTCAGCATCATTACTCCAGTCTTCAGTGTCACACGATCCTTCAGAAATCATTCTAATATGCTGATTTGCTGTTCAAGAAACATCTTTTATTATTATTATATTATTATTATCATCATCATCATCAATATTTAAAACAGTTGAGTACATTTTTTTTCAGGATTCTTTGATGAATAGAAAGATCCAAAGATCAGCATTTATCTGAAATAAAAATCTTTTGTAACATTATACTCTATACCATTCAAAAGCATGGAGTCTGTATAATTTTTTTTATGAAGATGAAGAAATTATAGAAATTAATACTTTCATTTAGCAAGGATGCATTAAATTGATCAAAAGTGATGATAAAGACATTTATAATGTATAAGATTTCTATTTCAGATAAATGCTGTTCTTTTGAACTTTCTATTCATCAGAGAAACCCTACTCAGCTGTTTTCAACACAATAATAAATGTTTTTTGAGCAGCAAATCAGAATATTAGAATGATTTCTGAAGGATCATGTGACTGGAGTAATGATGCTAAAGCTCTGCAGGCTTGGTGAGCAGAAGAGAATTCTTTAAAAAACATTAAAAATCTTACTGTTCTTTTGATCTTTTGACTGCTAGTGTACATACAGTAGGCTAATGCAAGAAACATATATAGCAGAAATATAATATACAGTAGTCTAATATCCCTGAACAAGTTTGTGCCCAGGGCAAAATTTTCATTTTGTGATGCTACCTGAAACAGATGTTGCAGTGTGATTCATAAAGGTTAGCTGTAATGGCTGGCTCTAATCACAGCAGCTAGTAGTGGTGTAACGGGGCTGACGAGACGTGAGACGTGTGGATCCATCTGCAAGCTTTATTAAAGAGACGTGGTAAAGATTTATATTTCAGATAAATGCTGTTCTGAACTTTTTATTCATAAAAAAATCTTTAAAAATCTACAAATTCTAGTTACGTTGTTCACCATAATAATAATAATCAGCAAATCAGAATATTAGAATAATTTCTGAAGGATCATGTGACTGACAGTAATGATGCTAAAAATTCAGCTTTAAAATCACAGGAGTAAATTACATTTTACAATATATTCTAGGGCTGCACGATTAATCGCATGTGATATTTAACGCGCATCTTATCAGTAAAGCCGGTTCTGTAATCAGCGTAATGGAAAGGGTGACCTCTGGTGGTGAATAAACGGAAGTCCATGGACCGAATTCGTGACAAGTGGCACTTAAATGGCACTTAAAATGGAAATGGATTTGAGAGATCTTTTTTTTTTGTCTGATGTGCAAATAAAAAGTTTTTGGCATAAAGAAAAATTTGACCTGTATTAGATCTCTTGATAAAAGTGCAGTTCTGTCCAATGCCTCAAGCTATTTGTAGTTTTTAAACATATTGGGGAACCTGCTCTTAGGGAAAAGTTAACATAAAATCTCATCACACAATTATTTATGAGTGGAAATTTTATAAAAAGTGGATGTTACATTCCATGTTTTTATTAGTCAAAAATAGGAGCAAGAAGAGCTCTTTTAATTGTAAAAGAGGTGCAAGTTATTACACTTTGGTATATATATATATATGTTAGGCTAACCGAGACTTGTCATTTGCACTTATATATTGTTGCTCTTTTGTTAGTTTTGACTGCTTTTATTGTCCTCATTTGTAAGTCGCTTTGGATAAAAGCATCTGCTAAATGACTAAATGTAAATGTAAATATATATATAGTGTTTTTTATGTTTTTGACCATAATAGCCATCAAAGTAGAGCAGCTTATAGTGTCAGAAGACAAATCCAGTCACAGTGAATGTCTTAAGCAGCTAATTCTTTACTCTCTTCCTATGTGTTTGTCTCTGCATTTAAATTCTATCAGTTTGTTTTCTTGTAGATCAATCTGTTTCTGTTTTTTTCCCTCTTCATTAGTTCTTGTTACTTTCCTCATTTCCTGTTATCCTCTTATCTCTATCTCCTTGTCCCAGTTATTGATCTCTCTACTCTGGTAAAATTGATTGTTGAATTGTTACTGTTAAGGACTTGCACATTTTGTGTCTGTTAGTTTTGAGTCGATTGTTGAGGAGATGGTCTGAACTGATGTTTCTAAACCATGATGTTGTTAGGCAGTCATTCCTCTCTAAATTACCAACCAGCCCTCGTGATGAATGCAGAAAGGATCTCGATCACTCAGCCTTCTCACGTCACCGTGGCAACATGGATCAGTCTAAGCCAGGAGAGGCTCAGAGGGCAGATTGGATGCAACACATGCACACACATGCACACATGACCCGGTCACGTCAAGCTGTGATTTGTAAAACATGTAGCAACCTTCATTCACAGGTTTTATGGTGGCTTGGATGAATGGAGAACCCATTCTTATACATTTACATTTAGTCATTTAGCAGACGCTTTTATCCAAAGCGATTTACAAATGAGGACAATAAAAGCAGTCAAAACTAACAAAAGAGCAACAATATATAAGTGCAAATGACAAGTCTCGGTTAGCCTAACGCAGAACACGTAGCAAGGTATATATATACAGTATATATATATATATATAATACGCACACATATACACAAACACACACAAAGAAAAACAAGTAGATAGAATAGAAAAAATAGAAAGCTAATGTTTTTTTTAAATAAAAAAGAAGATAAATAGATGAAGTAGAATTAAAATAGAATAGAAAGTGCTAGAGTTAGAGGGTCAAATAAAGATGGAACAGATGTGTTTTTAGTCGTTTCTTGAAGATGG
>NW_015538006.1:61785-71394 GCF_001515605.1 Sinocyclocheilus anshuiensis
GGTTAAGAGTGGGTTTCTTAAGAAGTGGGGTTATACGAACCTGTTTAAATGTTGAGGTTAAAACACCAGTGTGAAGGGATGTGTTAACGATGTGAGTGAGTGCAGGTACAACGGCAGGAGAAATGGCTTGAAGGAGATGAGATGAAATAGGATCAAGCGGACAAGTAGTAGGATGATTGGAAAGGATGAGTTTAGAGACTTCTGCCTCAGAGAGTGGAGAGAGGGATGAAAACGAGTGTATGTTTGCTGGTAAGATGTGTTTGACTGTTTGTGGTGTGGCAAATTGTGAAATGAGGTTTGTTATTTTATTACTGAAGAATGTGGCAAAGTCGTCAGTTGTTAGAGTTGACGAAGGAGGGGGAGGAGGAGGACAAAGGAGGGAGGAAAATGTTTTAAAGAGCATGCGAGGGTTAGGCGAATTGTTAATTTTGTTGTCATAGTATGTCCTTTTAGCAGTGGAGACATTAGCAGAGAATGAAGAGAGGAGTGATCAATATACATTAAGGTCAGTAGGATTTTGTGATTTGCGCCATACTCTTTCTGCAGCTCTGAGCTTAGAACGATGCTCACGGAGAACATCAGATTGCCAAGGGGCAGGAGAGGTGGTACGAGCTGGCCTAGAAGACAAGGGGCGGACAGTGTCTAAACAAGACATAAGAGTTGAGCAGAAAGTATCAGTAGCACTGTTAACATCAAGAGATGATAACTGTTCAGTGGAAGGAAGTGAAGATGAAACCATAGCAGAAAGCCGGGAGGGTGAGAGTGAGCATAGGTTACATCAAAAAGTGACATGTGGAGGGGTATGTGTTATGTCAGGAACCATAAATCAGCACCACCTCTTTCTGTACATTTGAGAAGGAGAAAAAGGGTGTGCACCTGATTTTTTTTTTTACCAGAGTTCATTATCATCTGAATGGACCTGCAATCATGTTGTGAATCATGATTATGTCCATGCATGTTTGTGTGATGGACATGTTATTAAAGGAATAGTTTAGCCCAAAATGAAAAATTTCTCACCCTTAGGCCATTCAAGATGTAGTGTTTCTCTCATCGAAATTTTAAGATATTTAACAATACATCAGTTGCTCACCAATGGGTATTTTGGCCAGAAGCAATGGGTTAAAGTTAAAATGCCTTAAAGGGATAGTTCACCCAAAAATGAAAATTTGATGTTTATCTGCTTACCCCCAGGGCATCCAAGATGTAGGTGACTTTGTTTCTTCAGTAGAACACATATGATGATTTTTAACTTTAACCGTTGCAGTCTATCAGTCGTATAATGCATGGCAATGGTAACAAAATCTATGAGAGTAAAAAAAACATGCACAGACAAATCCAAATTAAACCCTGCGGCTTGTGACGAAACATTGATGTCCTAAGACACGAAACGATCGATTTGTGCCAGAAGCCGAACAGTATTTATATCATTTTTTACCTCTAAATACACCACTATGTCCAACTGTCTTTGGGCGCGCGCACGGCATCCGGTGCATGAGGCGTGTACGCACTCTGGCGTAGTTTACGCAAGTGCCGGAAGTGATCTCTCGCGCGTATACGTCACTCATTGTTTAGACAGTGCACAAACATTGTATACGATTACTGTGTATGCAAAATACCTGTTGTTTGAGCTTGAATGGAAGCTTGTTTTATTCACAGAACATTGATGTGAGTGAAAAATTGATATTCGGCATCATTTTCCGGTGATGATATGTTTATAAGAAGTTATTAAAACCTGCAGAAATACTCCCCACAAACAGCATGCGATTCATGCGATAAGAAAATCTCTGCTTTGTGATTGTCCCAGGGTCGAATTTAAAACCACTCGTAGAAACGAGTTAGAACTTTGAAAACTTCATGCAACTCCGTTAACTCATTTCCTTCTTCTGAACTGTATGTATGTGTGTGTGTATGTGTGTTTTAGCTTAGTTTTAATGTAATCTAGAATAGCCAATAAATTCGTTTTCATTTATAAAGAATCATTGTCTGGTGTCATATAACTTTAAAGTCAAACCTTGCCAAGATCACGTTACCTAGCTCGTAGCTTACTTATCAAAGAACGTATTACCCGTGGCCAGGGAAATACAAATATTCAAGTTGTTAAAATATACTGAGGTCAACGGCTCGCTGGACGACCGGTGATTTAAAGTGTAAAATATCAAATAGGAATTCAGCTTTAATCAGGTGGACCTCGAATTTTCAGTTCGAGTCCTTTCAAACCCTGAATGAATTAATAATAATTAATTCCCTTATAAGAATTAATTAGTTAAATTCCTTACAGTACACAACATGCTGGATTTGTTCATTGATGGACTGGGGTTGTGAGTCTATCATACTCTTCTTTTTTTTTTTTTTTTTTTGCATGATGCATTTAATAGTTAAAAGGCCAAATGTATTGTATCTGTTTAGCAAGTTTAATTTATTTGGGTGAGATGGGAAACATTTTGTTTGGCATCAAACTGGGAAAACTAACTATGGAAGAGAGTGGAAAAAAGTGGACCCCCCCCAGCGCAGTGTGAGAAACTAGTGATATCCTGCAGCGCAGATGTGCTGAAGTCATTCAAAGCAAGGGCCTCTACAATTCCTACTAATTTCTGACAGCTGTAACCCTACAAAATTTTAGTTGTAATCATCTTTTGTGCTACAGTCGTTACTGTTCTCTAATTCTGATCACTGTCTTCCACAAAAATTAGGTTATTTTGTCAAACACATTACTAGTACAGTGGTATACCTACAGCTAATATACCTTCAAATTTTGAGCGATGAAGATTAACAATATTTCAGAAAAATCAAGTATTCATAGATTGTTCTCTAATTTTGAACTCCACTGTGTAGTATATACTGTTTGTGTGTGTGTGTGTGTATATATTTTATATATATTTTCCTCAGGTTAGATATTGATTATTAATAACTCCTGTTCAACATACTATGCTTTGGCACACTTATTGGTTTTGAATGAATTGGTTGAATGAATGTTTCAATGACTCACTCATAAAAATTATCACCACTTCCTGGTGAAATGTTATGTTACTGAGTCACTGAAAAAATCCCCACCACCAATGAATGGACAGATGGACAGTCTGTCAGGAACACACAGATACAGACAAGCGGAGTGATGGAAACAGTGAGGAGTCTCAGTACTGGTATGTCAGCGCTCAACCAAACAATTTTGAGGACAAACTAACTGTTGTAAAATCCTAAACATTCTTGTTAATTTTACAACATAACATTTCATTACAATTTTGTTACAATCTCACTGCACATGGTAGTGAGTTAAGAGTGTTTGTGTGTGTTCAAGATGTTCTGCTCCTCTCCCTCTGTTTCTGTTTGTACTGGCAGATACCACAGTAATTTAGCAATATTAGACAAGCCACGCAGAGGAGAGAAAGACAGAAGAGATTATACAAAGCAGTATAGGTTGCTCCATGCGGGCGCCTTTTCTCTCCTTGTTTTGTCTGAGAGCAAAATTATCACTCAGCTCAGCATCAGAAAGAAACATTTTCTAGGGCAGCTTTTGCCTCTATCTATATTTCATGTGTTGTTTCTTTGGGAAGAACTCCTCTCAGTGTGACAGGGGATTTCAGACGGGTTTCATCAAAGCAGTGTTGTGTTCAGTGTGAATGAGGACAGTGTTTTTAATGCTGTCCATGCTGGGCAAAGAAAGTAATGAGGTGCAATTTTGTGGTTTTCACACAGAAAGCCATAATGAGAGCTTTAATGAGCTCTCTCTCGGTACATTTAAATATGTGTGTATTGAAGAGTGAAAATCCTTTCCACAGGTCATTCTTCCCACTTATTTAACGTTGATCAATAAGCCTGTTATCAGTGATCAGCTATAATTTTTCACTCAGTACTCCTGAAATAAGGACAGAAACAGACAAAAAGACATTTGTCATGTGATGTGTAGTGTATTCTCTAATTCATTCACACAAACACACACACACAAACACAGCTCCTCCGGGAAGAGCGAGCCAGCAAAATAATTTTTAGCTCTGGCAGGGTAATATCTAGCAGGTGGGAGTTTTTTTTATCAGCGGGATTATGTAAGAAGTTCATCAGTGATGCATTGCAGTTACCGCTGGTATCCTGTGCCATTTTCAAGGCTGCCGAGCAGACAGAGAGTGGACTCATACATTCTGATTATACAAACTATAATAAGACATATATAGGCCTACTGTGCCCTGTCATGCCCTGCACCAAAAACCACACAGAACACATTAATATGTCACCTGTTATGCAACAAGACACTATTTATTTTGAAGAGGGAGAAATACAAGGTAAAAGAAAGATGACTTTAATATGCTGTGATCCATTTTGTTTTCCATTCTTGCTCTCTCTCTTTCTCTGATATATTTCTCAGTGTGTGTTCATTTGCCGCTGATTGTGGGAGGTGCTGTTGGTCTGGATATCTGTCACTTCCTGATATTGCTCATCTGCGTGTCATCTATCAAGTCTGACCAATACTATAAATAGATTTGTCAAATCTCTGACATCAAACAAACACGTGAGAAAAAACACATTTGAGAAAGGAACATTTATTTCACACCAACACATGGCTATTTGTTTCAAGCATATCTGTGGGTTAAAAATACATTTCTGTCAGTATGAAATCGAGAGTGTTATGCAGTAAGTCATAGGCTATAGATGGATCAGATTGCAGTGATTAACATTCCACTGGTCATCCCTCTCTGGAAAAGTATCAGGCACAGAAATGATGTTAATTCAATAACCATTGCACCGTAAATATTCAAACGTGACTGAAGGGCAAACTGAGATTGTTATCTAATGTATTTACCCACAAGACGGGGGATTTCACTGCTTTTAACTGCTACCCAAGGAACCTCTACAAATATATTTAAAGCTAAATTTATCAAAATAGTTACACATATGTGACATAAACATATCTTTTTATGATCTAATAATTAACTGGATTATTAGTAATTAAAACATTGCTTTTAATTTGATGATATTAAAAAGTCAAAATAATGAAAATAAAGTCTGAAGAATAATTTATGATCTAGTCAGAGATTGTATTGTGATCAGGTCACACAAAACAGATTAAGACTAAAATACACACAACAAATACTTCAGCAGATATCTTGCATGTATGACTTAGCTGAATATTTGCCTACAGCTGATTGATTGGTTTTATCATTTGGCTGAATGACTACTGTGTTGGTTATAGCACAAAATATGCATTCCTTTCCAGATAGATGCACAATATTTGATTTTAGTGGGATTTGGCATGTCACCTAGAATGTGCACTCCTAGTGAAACTCTTAATACTTTTTTGGAATAAATCATTGCTGGTTTTGTTTGGCTACAATTTGACTTGGAATTGGAAAGAAGTACTAACTAGGTTTTAGTCCATACTTTTAGGTTAAAAAGTCCATACTTTTACATGGGACCAACATCTTTAATGAGACGAAATTTCAACATTTTACAACATTGAGCTATAGATCTATAGTTTGATAAGTGATATATGGAAGCTCATTTCTGCCACAGAATAAAGAAATAAAAAAGGTAATTGTGACTTTATCTCAGAATTCTGAGTTTAACAGAATTGCAAGAAAAGATCAGAAGTGCAAAATGTTAACTTATAATTGCAAGTTTTTATCAGAGAGAGAGAAGTGCGAGATATAAAGAATTGTAACATGAACATTTGGAATTACAAGAAAAAAATTCAGAATTCAGAAGTTAATGTCTCGCAATTGTTTTCTCTCACAAACATTATATCTCATTATATCTCACAATTCTGTGTCTATACTTGAAGAGTTCAGATGCAAAAGCCTCCAAGTACGTCTGACGTTTTTCTTTAAAATTAGCATTTCTTTCTGGCTATTAATAGGTTTCTATGTAAGTTCTGGTACTTCTGAATGGGTTGAGGCTGGGATTTAGTGCATTTGAAGTGAAAGTACTTGATAAACATATACTGTGTGTGGAGAGCATTCACTCAGTATCGTTATCTAATTTTTGACCAAGATGGCTTTTAGAGGCTTTTGCATTGGAACTCTTCAGTCTTTTTATTCACAATTCAGATTTCGATTTCTCAAAGTTATGAGAAGAAGAAAAAATCAGAATAGCAAGAAACAAAGTCTGAACTGTGAGATAAAATTTGCAAATACCTTTATTATTATTTTTTTTTTAACATGCTTTCAAAGGTCTCCAAATGGAGTAATTTTCATTCCAGTTAGCGAGTTACATTTTTTAAAAATGTCCCAAAGTACAATAATGGTAGAAGGCATCCTCCTCCATTACACTCAAGTGTATAATGATGATAAAGTAACTGCCCATAGTAACTTTCCTGGAGCCAGGCAGTACCTGTTGTGAGCCGTCATCCTGCTAATACACATACATATATAGTATACATATCCTGTTGTTTATATATATATTTACATTTTTTAAATTAGAAGACAGTGGTAGATTTACATTTTTTTTCTGTATACATGCATCTTGAGAAGAGTAAAGCTGCCCTATTGAGACCCTGTATATTTATTTAGTGTGTTACTGCTGTGAAGGTACTAGCCACAATCTACAGTTAGTGAGCAGGGCTCCATCTTTCCAGCTGACAGTGTGACTAAGAGGATCCATAAGCCTTCATAGCAGGAAAACCAAAACTGCATGTTATTAAACTTAAAAATTTATTATTTATATTTGAATGTTTTTCGAACTCTGTAAGTGTTCCCAACCACAATAGACTGACAGAAAAACTCTGCCTGCGGATCATATAAGGGCTTCATCTGACAAAGATTGTTTTACCCTAATATTTGTTGTGAGTGTTTGTTTATGATGAGTTATGAGGGACATCTGTTCTGCCAAACCTGGTTAGATACAGTAGTTTAACCTTTCTCCTGATCTGATCCAGCCAGGCTTTACACTCTACGGTGTATCAGATATGAGCCGTTTGCCTCTCTCTCCCATCAGTCACTATGATATTGACTGAGTGGGCTGTTCAGTCATATTTTATATCTGACTAGTGTTAGGAGATGAGGATGGCTCCAAGTCAGACCAGTGTAAAATAGCATTGAGTAATTTGAAGACACATTAACAACATTAACACCAAAGGTAAATGCAGCACTGCTTACACTACTGTGTAACAATATATTAGTACTGTATGTGACTGTCTCCAGCAGCTTTTACCTTCAGAGAAAATAGTCTTATAATACGTAACGATAACAACTTGGTTCACTCATTAATCTAGTTAAATATTTATTATATTGGAGTACTACATATTTTTACACAGGAATAGAGTACTATCATAAAACTCCAACCACATGTTTAACCAATCATTGCGTGTAGGTCATGTTTTGTAGAATATTAACCTGTATTCTTAGGTGTAAAGTGGATGCCACATTGCAATTTGCTTGCGTGGATTATCTAGCATCTGTTTCCAGTGCTGCAGGCCGGTGCCAGAGGTGTGGAGCCCCAGCATGCAGCAGCCCAGAGGAAGCAGGGTGCCGGGACTGGCCAGGTTCAGTACCTCCAACTCCACGCTGGATTTAGCCAATAGCTCACTGGGCAGCTCCAACATCATCATCTCATTCCATACCGGATTCATCTTGTGCTTCACTCGCCGTGTCTGCTTCTTTTTCAGCTTGGCATTTTGGTGTTTCAAGGTCAGCTTTACCGATAAATCTATCGGAAAACATACAGTGTTCTCTTTATTACACCTATTGACATTAATATTGTATGTATCATATTTATTTATTTAGAACCAGTGTTTTGGAAAGTGGGTGGATGGATAAAAACATTATAAAGACATTTGAATGTTTTTTTTTTTAAGTTATTCCTTATGCTTACCCAGGCTGCATTTACAGTAATATTGTGAAATATTATTTCAGTTTTAAAAGAACTGTTTTCTATTTTAATATATAATTTATTCCTGTGATCTTCCAGTCTTCAATGGAACAAGTTACATTTTAAAATATATTCAAATAGAAAACCATTCTTTTAAATTGTACTTCACAATGTTAACGTTTTTATTGCATTCATTGTATCAAATAAATGCAGCCTGGGTGAGCATAAGAGACTTCTTTAAAAAAAAAAAAACTTTATTCCAAACTTTTGACTGGTAGTGTATTTAATTTAATTTAATTGCCAAATGCATTGTATTGAGCTGCTGAATCTCTAGTTCGCTTCCATCTTAGAATACAGATAATACAGATGATAATGTAATAGTTGACTTTGGATTATTTTTAATGTTCACACATTAATTTAAGTGTTGATATGGTCATATGTTGGTGGTAAATACCTATGTTGTCTTTCAGTTTGTCTGACTGAAGTCCTCTAGCCTTCATTACCACCACCCCAAGTCTATTGGCTGCTGGCAGATAACTGAGTGACAATAGTAGCTCTCCAGCTGATGATGCCACTTCCTGCAGAAAAAGACAGAGAAACTTTTGGTTAAAGTTTGACCTGAAAAAAAATATATTTTTGGGTCATTATATTTTTCTTTTTAACTCTGTGTTCACATAAATATGGCTTTTAGAATTTGCATATTCATAAAGATCTTTCTGCAGGGTTAATGAACTTGGCTTTTGACTGCATAAAGAATCATTTCATGCAAATGTTCTGGTAATTTGTGAGGCAGACTGAATGTGGCCAGCTCCTCCCTCAGGGTAAAAGTTGCTGATTTGAAATTGTCATTTTGTCAGCACAGTCCTCACATTAATCACTCTGAATGATGGGATTTCATTAGCATCATGACCTTATACTAATCTGCCCCTGCCTTCAGTCTGCCCCATAATCAGCTGCATGAGCAGAACATGGCATTTGCTTTCACAAATGTACTGAAATATAATCTGGTGCTTTTGAATTAGCTCTGACTAGACTGGATTTGTCAAACTGTTGTGTTTGATACTCCAGTACAGTGACGATGAACACAGTGTCAAACATTACTGATAAATATTATTCAAATGAACAATACTGAAAGCTTTATGATAATGCAATCATTATTTTGATTAACATTCTTGTCATTGAGTCAAATTAGCACAGTAATATTCAAACTGATAAAGTCTGGATATGAATTGAAATCACATTCAATGCATGCTGATATATCTGCCCATATACTACAGTACATAAGTTTCTGTCTCATTTCCTCATTCATAAATGATATTTAGCTGCAAGAATGGAATTAGAAGGTAGAAAATAAAAGAGTCCAAGGTCTTTATAAGCCAAAGCCCTATCCTGAATAATCAAACATGAATCATATGGTAAATAAGGGCACTCAAAAGGATAAAGAGTGAACAAATGAACAAATAATACATTTTTAATGGTGCTTATACAACCCAGTTCAACCTGCGTCATCCTTTTCATCACAGGCCTGGACCATTACATACAGTACATGCAAAACACTCACACACACACACACACACACACACACACACACACACACCAAATACCTCTAGGCCCGCTCAAGCATTACTTCCTCTCTCTCTCTCTCTCTCTCTCTCTCCTCTCTGTTGTTTCCTGTCTCATCTACATAGACTGTCCTAACTAACAAAGGCATAAAAGGCCAAAAATAGTTCATGCATATATTGATGGGAATACACCTCTTCTGTGACGAACATGTTTTTAATTTCTGAACTAAAATTCATTTTGATATTTTGGGGG
>NW_015538006.1:71521-80136 GCF_001515605.1 Sinocyclocheilus anshuiensis
ATACAGTACATACAAAACACACACACACACACACACACACACACACACACACACACACACACACCAAATACCTCTAGGCCCGCTCAAGCATTACTTCCTCTCTCTCTCTCTCTCTCTCTCTCTCTTTCTCTCCCTCTCTGCTGTCCAGTGGTAGTTAGTAATTCCTGGCATGTCTGTTAGAACCGGATCTCCTCTGGGAGGTGTGATGACGCAGATAAAGATCTTCTGCTCTAGGTTTATGACATCATCAACAGATCACACAGCATTGGGGGTGGACTGCATGCGTGTGTGTGTATACATGTATGGTTTGGGACTCAAGAGATTGATTCGAAGCAAACAAGGTTTAGAGGGAGTACAATATCTTAAAATAAAGTCTCAGATCCATTCTCCTAACACCTCTTATGAGTAATGACCCTCACATATGTGGATGTCCAAAAGAATCGACTGAGCTATTTCTAAACTGTCGATATGTGCACTTTGCACTTGTGGAGACTGAGAAACACATAAATACACGGTCAGCATCCCATAATAAAGTCATAATAAAATGTGTCAGAAGAATATTACCTCTACTGCTGTACTAATATTGTAATATTGTTACTTTTTTATATTGTATTTTTATATTATGTAATATTGTTACCAAACATCGGAGTCATCATAATTAAAATAGCATTAAAAATGTTTTTGCACTTTACTTAAAGCCTTTTATATATAATACATTATAAAAGTAGTTTCAGTGCATGAATAATGCCTTGTAATGCACCTTATAATGCATTGTATGATCTCATGGATAATTGTAATCACAGTTACAATACATTGTAGCACTCTACACCTTTAGAAAGGAAAATGCATTAAACACACGACAAACAAACCTTCAAATATTATAATGCATTTTAACTTTGGTTATAATTATAATTATTATCACATTATGTATATCTTTATAAAGCATTATACATAAAATGTCAATTTAAAAAAAGCACTATATGTACAAATTACACAGTTTGTACAGTATAGAAACCATTACGCCTATATGGAGAGTCCCCATAAAACATAAAAACCAACATGTGTGCATGCATGGGTGCATCAGTAACAATCCAATACAAAACACCAGCATGATTCACTGACTGACTTTTCCACCTCTCTAACCTAGAAATACATGTTTAAAGGTCATACTCATGCACATGGGGTCTTGGTCAGGCTGAACACTGTCCAATAAATGTATAGTTCAAACTGTATGAATTTCCCTTGAACAGTCCATTGATATATTTCACTACATCTACTAGTACATTCATAGGTATTGTCCACACCAAAGTGGTTTTATTATCCACTAAGTTAAATTCCTATTTATTACATGGCTTACTGGAACACTTTATTCTGATTGGTCAAATGACAATCAGTGGGTGTGTATTTGTGTCATTATTCATTTGTGATGGCATGTGCTGTCTCTCTATTTTGCAGCAGTTTATAAAACTTTAAATACCAATAAATCATAAAATGTTTGCATATTTGTATTCTGAAGGCTGAAAATTTGTGCACTATTAAGAGTTAAATTTTTTATTTAAAATACATATTTAATTGAGTTTGAGAGATTTCATATGTAACAAAATCGGCATACCTCAAATAGGTATCCTGGGATTTAAATGCAACAATGTAAGATTTTAAACCCACATGAAGTGTTTGTTTTTAGAATATAAATTATATTTAACAACAAAATATTTTTTCGCTCAAATCAGTATTTCATATCCATGTATTTATTTACATTTTAGACTTTTATTAGCACACAGTAAACCCCAAAAGGAATAATGATGAGGATCATCAAATACCACAACGATGAAGTTTATTTTGTGATAATGACCAGCTGACAAAGTTGGTATTAACTGTATCACTGTTGCAGTCGTGGATGTATTATGCAATGTTCCTCACCTGTTTGGGTGGCTGTAAATCAACCCAGCAATCAGCGTCTAACATCATGCTTATATCAGCCAGCTTAAAGCGCATCGTGCCCAGAGTGGAATTATGGGAGAATCGATCACAGCAGTGAAGTGAGAGGGCCACCTCTCCATCTAGACTGTCTGTGTCTTCTGTGCCCTCCATGGGAAGAGCGAACACCAGCTCCTCTCCCCACTGCACATGCGCTGCCAGCTTGTGGACTGCTGTGTGAGCGTGCTTCTGCTCTTCAGAGACGCTCACACACCCTGATATATATCCCTCACATCCGGCCTCCACTGATATATTCTCCGCTGCGTAAAAAAGAGAATATGAGTCATATTATAACAAGGAGCAGGATGACAAATTGGGACACATGAAGCTGCTCCAAGCCACTGAGGCACCAAGCGTCACTTGCTCTCTTTTTTATGACTCCTCACTTTTCATTCCTTCCTACATCTCAGCCGGCATGACTGATCCTCTCCCCTTTTCCTGTTTGGATGAGCAGAATAGAGGTTTTGAGTTCAAAGCAGATTTATGCTCATTACCAATAATGATGCGTATCAATCACGGCTGCTACTATTGAAATGGTAATTCTGTGATTAAGAGGCTTTAAGCTGCCTGAAAGAGGCTTTTATTTCTCTCAAACATTGGTTTAATCACAGAGAGTTTGAATATCAAAACCTCCCTCTGTTCCAGTCTTGAAAGCAGAGCAAAACCACTGTACAGAGACACATCTATCCCACAAACACAACACACCTGGCTAAGCCATAAAAGATTATAAGTACAACACCAAAGCCTGTTTTTTACAGATATCTGGTCATGTTATGTGACCTTCTGATGACCTCTGCAAATACTGAAAAATGCTCCTAGAGCATCGCTAGGGGATGAGTGCAGAATTGCTTGTGTCTGTCATCTGATGCCAAATTATCTGTAAATAACTTAAATTAGTGTTATTTTAGTATTATTTATATAATGTTATAATAAGTATTAATATTTTGGGTTAGGTTTTATTTTTTGTTTTAATTTTAGTTTAAGTTTTAGTAATTTTATTATGTGCTTTTGTGATTTTCACAAGTTTTTTTATACTTATATTTAGCACTAATTTGTTTAATTTCAGTTTTGGTTTTTGTGATTTTAGTAGCTCTATGTTTAACTCAAAGATTTTTATTTTTTAAAACAACTGTATTTTTATTTATTTATTTTGAAAATGATCCTGTTGGTACAGTGATTCCTGTGGAAATACTTTCTGACTTGTAACACAGTGAATGGCAAATGTTTCTTCAGAATTTTGTGTATTTTTTGTGTTCATGTGTGTAATCATCTTTCTGAAGTTGAAAAGATGAAACTGTGAATTTGTGATTTCAGACAGTGTCTGAGTGAAGTGTTGCTAAATTAGTCTTCTTACAACATGACAGCATTTCCACAGGAATCCAGGATGCTGACACTTATTGTAGGTATCCCTTGAAACACCTGTTGGTAAATTATCACCAAAGGGATGCTACACAGTGTAGTCTGAGTATCACCTGCAATCCACAGGTGCCCCACTATCTTTCTAGAAACATTTATTTATTTATTGCCAAACACCCTAGTTGTTTGGAATTTTTCTTGGTGAGCTCATCAACAATAATAACAAACATTAAAATACATACAATATATAAATACATACACATACACAACTATCTATGTCCTATCAATTATAAGGAGTGAAATACAGATGCATAGACACCAGAGGAATTAAGAGCATGAACAATCCTACAATAAGTGCTGTTCAAAAAACGTGTAGACTTAGTTTTAATTGCTCTGAGGCGTCTGCCTGAAGGAAGAGGCGTAAAGAGGTGTCTGGCTGGATGTAAGGGATCTTTCAGGATTGTTAAACCTTTTTTCTGCAAAAGTGAAACATAGATCTCATCAATAGTGGGAAGATCACAACCAATAATTTTCGAAGCAACCCGAGTTATGTTACTAATCTGACTTCTCTGCTGAACTGTGGAGCTGCCAAACCACACTATAAGTGAGAAAGTCAGCACGCTTTCAATGACAGCTCGATGAACGCACACCACTTCAATGTTGCAGATAATATGGAGTCAGATATCAGAATACTCAGATATGAAACATCAGATTAGATGAATGTTTATTACCTTCTACAATGCTGATGTGTAGCTCTCCATTTTCTTTGTGCAGGCTGATGGAGAAGTGCAGTTTGGGATATAGGATGAAGCTACTTGTCGTCATGGCACCGGTTTGCTCAGATGTACAGGGTGTTTCATCTATGGAAGCTAATATGAAGTAAATGAATATAAGTAAGTTTCAACTCTGAGTAAATAAGGACTATTTTAGGGGCACAATTTCTCATTAAAATCCTTTGGATTCCTTAAACCAGAAAAGCATGACAGACTATAGTTAGTTCCGGTCCTCCTGGGACTTTTCACTGCTTGTATGCATTAGTGGTGAGGATTGTTTAGTGACTTTTTCTGCAGCTTACATCGATAAGCCAGTAGGTGGCGACAAGTAACTATCTTTTTAAAGTGAGTCATGGAATCATTGACATAACTGAATCAATCAATAACATTGATTCATTTAGGATTCATTCATTCATGAGTGCTATTTGAAGACACACAGCCTCAAAAATAGACAATATAAGCAACAATAATGCATCTAAAATGTTCCTATGCAAGCAATCATACGTGATATCACGCTGTTGGAATGCCAACGCAGCACAAAATTGAGAAAAACAGTACACATGCTGTTACATTTTTCAAAAAAGGTCTCAAGGTTTCAAGTCTTGATCATGAATTATTATATTGTATGTAACCTTTACGTGACGTGATAGAAACTGTGAGTCAGATCAATGTATGTCAACCAACAGTCATGATTATAGTAGCAGGTTTCACTACTTTAATGTGAGAGGTTAACAACTGCCTCTGTGGCACATCTGCGCAGATTTTAACAGCATCAGCAAATGACACTAGTGTCTAACATGTTAATGGTGTTTAATGGCTGAAATTCCAGTTTGCATCTAATCCCTTAAGGGGTGAGATGACTAATAGTTCACAATTAGAATTTTTCAGCCCCATAAATAGTCAACTCAGAACTTCCTGAATTCAGACTGGCTGAAATTATCTGGTCTCTCCCTCTGTCTGGAATGCACAGGAAAACCGGTCACACAAACACACACGCGCACACACACACACACACACACACACACACACACACACACACACCCTCTCCCCCATTAAGTTCCATTAGATTTTAGCTGTCATTTCCTTACCTTGCTGCGGGAGGGAGAAGACCTCCTCACGTTCGGTTGCCTGGTTACAGGTGTCGAGCTCAGCAGCAGATGTGTCATTGGCAGCTCCATGTTCTTTGTAGTTTACTACCTCTTGAGAAGTGACAGAAGGTTTGGGGCGGTAGATTTGAGGAAACTTCAAAGATGCTTGAGGCTGGATGGATTCTGTGCATTTCTGCACACTGAACTAAAATATGTACATAAAGAAGAAAGAGAAATAAACATGATGATTGGTTATGAGAATAGACAGGTAAAAAAAAAAAAAGGTTACTTCACTCTAACCGTCAGGTATTCAACCTGCTCAGAAATTTCTTAAAATTATGATGGAATATATAGAAAACATTGATTATGCCAGGTAATATCATTCCAGTACCAATCCAGCAAATAATCAGTGGTGGACAGTAACGAAGTAGCTTTACTTCGGTACTGTACTTAAGTACATTTTTCAAGTATCCGAACCTAGAGTAGTTTTATTTTGAGTAACTTTTACTTTTACTTCACTACATTCCAAAGCATAAGATCGTACTTTTTACTTCACTACATTTCATGTTTGTCAGCACACATAGCCTAAGTTACTATGTATCTGTCACGGAAAGCCAGGAGAAAACAAGGTAAGAGCCAAGTGCAGTTTATTAAAGTATAAATAAACAGAACAGAACAAAAACGTGGCAAAAGGTAATCCAAAATACGGAACAGATAACACGGTGTAACCTTAGACAACATCAAACATCAGATATACAATAACAAATACAATACTGCAGCAACGACAGACAGAGTGAGCATATTTCATAAAACTTATCGTTACTCCTTATAAAATACCACGTGCTCCGAGACGCAGAAGCGGCGATTCTGATTCTTGAACGAACTGATTCTTTTCAATTAACCAATTAAATCAGTTCGCAAATCGCACCAAACGATTCATGCACGAATTGGAATGATCCGATCGCAGCTGTTCTCGAGTCGACAACTCACTGATTCAAATGATCCGTTTAGTGCAAGTCTCCAGTGAACTGAATTCACAAGTAACAACCGGGAGATCTTGTGAGCGCGCGCGCGTCTGATGCTGCTAAAAGGAAGTTACTAATGTCGAATTTTAGTATTAATTATTGTAACTGAAAATCATTTAGGTCAAAGCTGTCAGTTGTTTGTGAACTAAATCTGCTGTAAAGGGTGATCTGTTTAAGCCCACTGAAATGCTTGAATGCATCAGAGTCTCTATGATTTAGGTCAAAAAACGTTAAAATAACACCGATTAAATAAAATAACTAATGCACGTTCATCTTCCCCGCTGCTGTAACGTTAGCAGTTTTACTAAAATGCTATACATTTAGCCCTATGTGACGTCTGTTTTTATTGTTTGTCAGCACACATAGCCTAAGTTACTATGTATCTGTCACGGAAAGCCAGGAGAAAACAAGGTAAGAGCCAAGTGCTCAAGTACTTGATTTGTGTACTTCGTCCACCACTGCAAATAATATATTTAATTAAATTAGACTATAAGCCCAATAATAAAAAAAGTAATATTGGCTCAGCGTGAATGAATCATTTCCATTCCCAGAGGAACTAAAGCTCAAAAAGTAATCAATTCCATTCATTCTTTCATATTCAAACCGTATATTACACAGACATATTCTGTACTCTGCATTAATTTTAACCACCTTGACATGAAACGGGCATTTCACCTTTGGGCTTTCTTATGGCTGTATGTTTCATTGAGGTTTTGAAGTGTAGAGTCTGAAAAAAACAGGAAAGCATGAATGAAAAAAATCAATACCAGAGCACTCCATTTCCCTCAGGTGGGCAGTTATCATGCTGAAATACAGGTGCATCTCAATAAATTAGAATGTTGTGGAAAAGTTAATTTATTTTCAGTCTGTGTGCATTGAATTTATTTAATAGACGAGTTTGACAGTTTGAGTTGAATTACTGAAATAAATGAACTTTTCCACGACATTCTAATTTATTGAGATGCACCTGTAGAGTGCACAGAGAAAGGAGCGAGAGAGGATATTCTTATACACCTCTCATCTTCCTCCGCCCCCCTCTTTATTAATAATAAATACTGGTGCAGTGAGACAGTGCCCGCCTACTTTAAAATCCAATATGAGATTGACCTTAACGCTAAATATATACTGTATACTGATACACATGCACACACAATCACATAATTCTCTAGATACAGACACAGCTCTGTCTTCACTGTGGTGGTTTTTAGACAAAATCAGCAAATGAACTATAATCAGTTTTCGCTCATGTCTGCCTCAGATTACATTTTAATTGGGCATATCAAAGGAGGCTGAAAGATTTAAAAGGGGGGAAATCTACGCTTTCACAATCAGTGCCATCTCTTTCATAAATGGAGAGAATGATTGTGGGATTGTTGATTTCACAGATTCTAGTCATGAAAATTGAATTTACTGTATAACACGGAAAGTCACAGAATTTGGCAAAATTTGGATGAATAAATCAAATGGTAGGGCTGTGCACTTAATCACATTTTGATGTGGACAAGTGTCTGTGAATATTAAACCACAAAATGTCTGCTATTTAAATATGTCTGTATATTGTGTGATGTCTCTTTTTGATATTTTCCTATTGCTCTTCCTTCAGCAAACACATATTATTTTCTGTAAGTGATTATTCTTGACTGCATAAATAAACAAATATATTAATAAACAAAGACTATGAAAGGAAGTGTGTGTGTGGAGGGGTCGGTTTTTGCTAACATCATGACGACCAAAGTGTCTCCAAAAGGACAGTAAAATCTGAAATCATGTGCATTGTGAGCCAATGGTCCCTATGAGAAAAACAGCTTAATAAACATAAAAAAAAAACATAAATGTTAAACTGCAAAAATGTTTTTTTCTGTGTGTGTGTGTGTGTGTGTGTGCGTGCAGCTAAATGAGTCGTGACTCTAGACTGTTTCAGGGAAAGCTCAGCAGATGCCGAACAACACCAGCGTGTGAGTATGTGTGTACACGAGTGTGTGCACACACACAAAAACACAGACAGACAAATCATTTCTAAACTAATTACCTCTTATAAAAGCACTCTGGAGAAGATTCTAATAATAAAACACTTGTCCCTCACCATTCTTAACTTGCCTGTTACTGGATGAACTCAATGTTCTTTGAAACAATCAGAGTTCTGTGAGAGAGCTGATCTGATTTGAGAACACAGATGGTTGATTTTGATCATTCTCTTTTGATTTGCAGGACTGATATTAATATTTATAGTATATAATATATAATATTTATAGTAAGATTCAGAACTGTGATCAATTAAGAAAATGGGCAGTAACAAGAGACACTTTGGCTTCTTTTGTAATGTCCCTGTCAGGTTTCTCTATCTCTTTTTCTCTGTATCCATTAAACATCTTTTTGCTCATTATGATTAAAATATT
>NW_015538006.1:80318-84233 GCF_001515605.1 Sinocyclocheilus anshuiensis
CATATATATTATTATTATTTATTTATTTATTTTTTTAGGAAAAAAGTAAGCATGAAGGTCCACCACTAAACATGTCATATGGGGAGTGAGCAAATCATACGAAAAGGTATGAATGAGATCATACAAATTCATACAAATTAACCACCAGTTTGCCAAAATATGAAATATAAATTGTCATGAGATTGTGTTGGTTTTTCTGCTCCTACTAAGCACCAGTAATACCAGAAATATGAAATAAGGTGACATATAGGCAACTACAGCAGCCATTAAATTGGATTTACAATGTATGTACTATGTAATCATAGAGTAGAACATCATTTTCAGTACATTTACACCATAATGTTATATTTTGAGCAGGCATGATGACACAGTCATCCAGTAAAGAGTTTTCAGATGCATGCAAAGAAATCCTTTTCAGTACAGTATTATTGTTTCTGCCTCAGTGGGCTAACCTGTGTTATGTAAGTGCCACTTCCATCCTTCCACTCAGGTGAGTCAGAACATTTCCCTCATTGCATATCCCAGCCTGTGTTCTCATCTCTGTTTGTTCTTTTACAAGCTCTTGTCTGTGTCTGTATTTAAAACCAAACCTGGTTGCCGGTCCATGAGTATTGGTCTTACCTGCGTCAGAGTATGCAGGATACTGGGTTTGGCTTTCTCTGGGTCAGTATCGTCCCCTCTCTCAAGTTTCCCCTTCTTACAGCTCTTGCAAAGCAGGGAGAGACCACACAGCGTCAACACTCCAGACACGGTTCCCAGCGTAGCCCCCAACAGCGCTGTCGCAGACACGAGCATTCCCACCTTGAAACAGACACCCAAACACACCGAATGAAGTGCAGAGCAGAGAAGAGGAGAAAACAGGAGGAACAATCCACTCTTCAGTGATGTGACTCCGTGGTGAGAGAGGAGGAGGAGAGAGGAGATGAGTGGAGAGCTACTAGAGACATAGAGTGGCACGTGTATGTGTGTGTGTGTGTTTGTGATGCACTGTCTGAAACCACCTCAGCCTGGCAGACAGAGCAAAAGGGAGAGAGAGAAGGAAGGAGAGACAGACATAAATAATCAAAGGGGAGGGGCTTCGATGGCTGGCAACCCCTCCTCAATAAGGAGAAGTCTGTCACTGCAGCCCACCCCCTTCATCACCAAAGTGGCTGTACGTCAGCCTTTACGTCAGAGCTGCATGAACTCACCTTCACACACTGGGTGTGCTGTAGCAGATCTTCATATATACACTCACAGTATAGAGAGATTCTTAAAATAGCACCACGTGCTGCTGTTTGAACTAAAAAGTTAAACAACATTAAAGACAGGGTTAGATTTTATAAATATGGTTATTATTAAATTTACATTTCTGATATCTAGACTTATGTTTTTGTGATTTAGCTTGGTGTCACCAAGCTTGTGCTGCTTGGGCGCTAGGTTTAGTCATACACTTCACTCACTTTCTTGTGTGCCAATAGTGCATATGGTAAAAAAAATAAAAGAATCTCACATTCTTACTGACACATTAATTTGTTTTACACTTCTACACATTTTGTGACTTACAATAATAACACAAAATGACTTTTCACTGATTTTATTACAAGAACAGATTTGGACAGATGTCTAGGCATTTATCCTTATGAAAGCATAAGTGAAGAAAGTGAGATTAGAGGAGAGATGTTTTCTTACACAGAGGAACAACACCACAGGCTAGGACTGCATCCATCATGTAGGCTACTAATAAAGACAATGGTATGACTGTAGAATTAGACAATATTATTTGGCCAGGTCTTGCCTTTTTTTTCTAACTGCTTTGGTCATATTTTTAAGGTTTGGAACTCGTTCCTTTAAAAGCATGGAGCTGTCTGCGATTCCTGAAGCGGCAGTGTTTGATGGCTTTGACCTTGAGAACGCCAGAGAGAAAATGGACCTGTGACGCCATCTTCAGGTGATATAAAAGGTAAACACCTTATTTCAGCCTCATAAATTACCTGAATAAATGCCAAAGTTGTCTTCATATAATAGTTACAACCAATTAAAGGCCACCGCATTCTACGGCTGTATGTATTCTGTGGCTTCTTATTAAGAAGCGGTTCCATTAAAAATACCAGAACTGAATGATTTACGTTCGGCTCTGTTAACGCTTGTTAAACCACTCTGGCAATGTTTCACACAGGGCCGTGCACAGGTGGGTGGACCGGTGGCTAGAGCCACTGCCCCTTTGCCCTCATCGGCTGAGTTGCCCCTCTCACCAATCCCACCCATCACCCCAGCTCAAGCGGTCTGTTACCGCTCCGCTAAAGACCCGCCGATTCCGCTAAAGATCCGCTCCGTGTTTTCCAGCCGCTCCGCAGCATTTCTCACGATCTGTGTGCTGCTCTCTGGAGTGGAGACCACAGTTCCCAATGTCGTTGCATTAACAGGTGGATGCATTATAATCCACATTACAGTCAGTGGATGATTCGCTGAATTAGTCATTTGGTAGTTTGTTTTTGTATTTCTGTCGGTAACAACAAAATATCCACGTTTTTAAAATTAGAATGTCTAGCCAGGCAAGTTCGGTCCTAGAGAGCCGCAGTCCTGCAGAGTTCAGCTCCAACCTAGGATCGAACTTGCCTACCCCTGGTCTAATCAAATGATTGTTCCCGATCAGATCTAATTTAAATTACACAAAATTCGCTGTTGTTAGCACACTTTGTAGACCAAAAAATAAATAAAAATGCCTTCACAAAAAAAAAGAAGACAGAGAGAAAGAGCGATGGGAGGCTGCTAAAGGCAGTTCAACATTGCAAACATGGATTCAAAGCTCCAGCAAGCCAGCAGGTAAATCATCATATAGAATATTTAGCAGTTTGACACACTTTAATTCTTGCAATTAAGTATATTTCCCATTTTAATTACTTGTCTTGATACTAGTAATCTATAACACATCATATTTCATTAAAACCAAATTAATAGTAGGCCTATAAATAGTTTAGTATATTTCCCATTATAATCACTTGTCTTAATACTAGTAATCTATAACACATATTTTATTAAAACCTAGGCCTATAAATAGTTAAAAAATAATCTAAATTAATAAATGACTAAATGTAAAAGTAAAAGTAAATGTAATAAATGCTCTAAATGAGTTGTTTATTAGTATATAATATAGATTTATGCTGTAAAATATTAAATTAAATGTCTAATACTTATGGGGAGAGTGGGGTAAGATTAGCCATTTTTTTTCTTATGTGGTCCTCAAGGGAAAATTACGCAGAAATACAAAGAAAGTATCTATCCTATCCTATACTATCCTAATGAAAGTATTCCTATCATTTTAAATGATCAGAATGTATCTATGACAAAGGGTTCTAAAAATATGGCTTCTTATAAAAAATGGTTCTCATGGCTCAGTTTGCCCCGGGTTAGGGGTAAGTTGACCCGAGTCGAGTCAGTGTTGGTAAGATGCACCATCTGGGTGTAAAATGATCATCTGACCAAATCTGATTCAAACCCATGTGAAATAAATAATAATTTAAAAACTAATTTAATAATTTCCTTTTACAAACAGTCATATTTATTTTCATAAAGTTAACTTTAACAACATAAAACCAACCAAATGAAGTTTAAATTTCAATATTTAATTGTTTGCATTTCTGAAACAATATGTTGAACACCAAAGTTGTAGCCTTCCTAAAAACAGACATGTTTGTTGGCCATCAGGGTAGGGACTACAGGTGGAAAGATATATCTTATTATAATGTGTGATATATCAAATAAACTACAAATAATATGTATATATGATAAACTAAACCAATAATATCACATTAAAATACCAGTTTATAATTCAGAGATTTAACTTAACAACAGTGCCTTATGGTGAGGTAAGTTAAAATGATGACTCAATTTACCCCACAGCATTTGGCTCACTTTGCCCCATAGCTGCCATTT
>NW_015538006.1:84281-91243 GCF_001515605.1 Sinocyclocheilus anshuiensis
GTTATGCCTTCTTTCTTTGCGTGAACATTTGGGCGGCGTTATGCAAATCTTCCCACATCGTGACGTAGACATGTGGGGGCGTGTTAGAACGAGCCGTTTTAGATAGGTGTGACTGACTCGTAACTTTTATAAAGAATATCTCTTTGGATTTGAGACTTTAGTCTTTGCAACTTTACAGATCTTCTTTATGCACCAAGAGCTTGTAACACTCCAAAGAGAAAGGAAAAATTTAAATCGCATCATATGACCCCTTTAAAGTAAATGGGTGCCTTCCACTCCTCTCGTGTTTCTCCTTTTCACAGTCTGCCATAAATGATTGGTGGTTCCAAAATACATGTTCACATGACAGTAAAAGTGTACAGTTGCCAAGATACAGGGGGCGGGTAAACTACCCACTGGCTCAACTTACCCCACTCTCCCCTTCTTCCATTGAAGATGAGGCAGAAGCAGGCTCAGAGAGTGAGGGAGAGCCCACTCTTATCAAAACATATACAATAAAGTCAATTATTACAGAGTGTGCTGTCTTCTCTTTTAATTGTATATTTGTAACAACTGGATATTTGTATTAACAAGCACCCGCCCGCCTAGTGCCCCTTTTTGGTTTTGGGCCACTGCCCCTCAAAATGTCTGTGCACGGCCCTGGTTTCACACATTAGCAACATAACTACTGAAAATACAGCGTCGAGCAGTGTAGTCCGATTCCCATGAGCCGGTTCCTTTTAGTGAATTACTTATGAATTAGTCGGAGCTGTTAAGGAATATTCTGCAGTTTATTACTTTCATTATGCTTGGCTCTAAATTAAATTGATGACAGTTTTTCATACAACAATTAAATATAGGCTACAGATTATTAGTTTTTATTGTATTCTGTGATTTAGGCCTATATCTGGATCAAGATCAAGATGGCGCCGCAAATGGCAGCCAGGACGCTGAGCTCCGCGATTCTTCTATTGTTTTTGTTTGTTTGTTCTGTGTTTTGTCATTCTTCTTCTATAAGTTTTACCAGAGACGAACTCCTTAACATTAAGCAGCACATCCCAGACAATATTTTTCCGGTTTTTGATTATTCGGACGTTTTGTTGGACATTCTAGTCGGAGGTACAGCTTCTCCCCGCAGAAGAGGGAAACGCGCCGGCGCCCTGGTGAAGCTCCGCGCGCGCGGCTTTCGGACTGCGCTCCCAAGCATTCATCTCGCGAATGTCCGTTCCCTTCCTAACAAAACTATATATATATATATACACAACAACAAAAAAAAGGAAGGAGCCAGGATCGTTAAGTGAAATCGAAAACCAAATCTTTAAATACCATACTGCTCACATCGTACGTTTTCCCTTGGTTAATCGTTAGTGTGGCGACATGTGCGCAATATTTGATAACAGAGCAGCGTGCGATCACGCCCTCTTGTCATCGCAGTGCAGGGGCGGGGCTTCGGTTCTGCATTCGCTACAAAGATGGCAACGTCCATAGCGCTCAGCTTGGATAACTTACCGTCTGATCCCTTACTGCTGGTGCTGTCATTTCTGGACTTCCGAGATCTGATAAGGTAGACATTCAACTTGAGCCATTCTGTCAGTCTGTGCAATAATAAGCACGCTTGTCTGTTTCTTGAATGAGCTTGAAAAATAATATTCGCTGCAGTTAGCTGGCAATGCTAACAGCATAGCTTATGATGTTACTCAGGCAGGTACTGTTGATAGACAAATACGATAATACTGCGATAATGTTCATTTTCAGTCGCTTTGAAAAGACACGCATCTGTGTTAGCTGTTATACTTGATCATCTCGTGCATCTTATGTTTGAAGATAGAAGTGCATGACTTCATGTAAGTTGACAGTGTTGTGCGATAAGCGGCATCACAAAAGCTTTATTTCTGCTGCAGCCGCACGGTGAAGGCAACTGTTTGCGCTTTGGGGATCATAAATTGAGTTATGCTTTGATAATAAATACTTTGGTCTCGGAAATGGGCAGTGATGATCACGTGACGCTGGTCAGCTGGAAATTTGTGTGACATAGCCAGTGTTGCTAAGTTTTCCATAAGTTTTCCCTCGCTGTTTAAAGCAGCTAAGTTACCTTAAAGACTTTACATCTTGTCATAATTTTAAAGGATACATTATTACGTTTACATTTATGTATTTGGTTGATACTTTTATCCAAAGTGACTTCCGTTGCACTCAAGGTCTCCTACCTATAGTACATTTATTAAGGTAAAATCTAACGTTAACTTTGAACAATATTTTCCCCCTTGAAAACCTAAATAACTTTTTTTTTTTTTTCAGTTAATTTAAAGTATAGTGGGAACCTTTAATAATGACAGATGTTTAATTTTTGGGTAAACTATCCCTTTAACTTTAAGATTTTTACTTAATAGTTTGAGAATAGTAAGTCCATCACAATTACATTTTGTACCACATTATACAAAAATCCACTTGAAGGTTGATCAAGGCCATGATCAGATATTTATGTTTTAACATATGAAGCATCGCCTGAATAGCCTATGTTTCCAGAATCTCAAGTAGTTCAAGTAGTTGAAAGTGTTTTTGTTGATCTGGCTTGTTCTTTTCTCAGCTGCAGTTTTGTAAGTCGTCGACTCAATGAGCTGACAGGCCATAACCCCCTATGGAAGAGTCTTTGTCAGAAGCACTGGCTCCTTACAGAGTAAGCTCACTCCTCATGCCCTCAGAACTTTTGATTCATTTATGGCATATGCATTTTTCTGTCTTTTTGTTGCATTTTAAATTTGTTGTAATCAAAATACAGTGTTGATGACATGATTTTTATTTTTTTTTAACAGGGCAGACAAAACCCATAGAGGCCTGGCATGGAAGGAGCTGTTTCGGGAATATTATGCTGATCTGGGCCGTTACATTGACTATTATAAAACTCTCAAGAAAGCCTGGGATGACCTGAAGAACTACCTGAATCAGAAATGTCCCCGAATGATAGCTTCACTTAAAGGTCTGTCCACAGTGTTACTCATCCAACCATATTTTGAAAACCTGTGGGTGTTTTTTTTCATAATATGAGTGCTGTCCACTGAATAATTTGTTTCCTTTTCCTTGAAGAGGGAGTGAGGGAGGAAGAGCTAGACACCATTGAGGCCCAGATTGGTTGCAAACTCCCTAATGACTACCGTTGTTCCTATAGGATACACAATGGACAGAAACTGGTGGTCCCTGGGTAAGACTTCTGAGAATATGATGTTGATCATTTCAAAATCCTTTTAAAAATTTTTTTTGCTCGTAATTTACTTGTCAATCATTAAAACATGATTAGAAAATTTAAGTAATTATTTAAATGATCATAACTGATTTGAATAACATTGATTGTACACAAGCAAGCGGACAAACTTAATTTACCGTCATCGGCCTCTGATCTTAAAAACTGCCATATTATCTTATGTTATCAACAAATGGCAAAATGAATGGGATCAGTGTATGAACAACTAACTGTATGAAATTATCAATAATCACTGCGATCAGATCATATATACACAATATTCAATAGGACACTCCAGAATCACACAAGTTGGTTCAAGTGAAGATCCACTGATATGCTTCTCACACCAGAGTCCAATATCTCTTAAATATATTTGATGCAATTGTGTTGGTAGTACTCTCAGGAAACTAGCAAACACCTTTTAAGAAATTCTTAACAGAGCCAATCCTTAATCTGACTTTTTATCTAAAGTATACTTTAAAAACCTCATTAAGGTTTTTAAATTGCACTCTTAAAGTATTTAAACTTATTTCTCACCTTGAAAATAACCAAGGAAGCTGGCATGGAGTTAAAATGTCAATAAACCTTTAACATTATCATAACTGATCTTTGCACTACCTCCCCTCCACAGGCTGATGGGCAGCATGGCTTTGTCCAATCACTATCGCTCTGAGGACCTGTTGGATATTGAGACCGCAGCGGGGGGATTTCAGCAGAGGAAGGGAATGCGGCAGTGTCTTCCACTCACATTTTGCTTCCACACCGGCCTCAGCCAGTACATGGCCTTGGAGAGCACAGAGGGACGAACACGCAGTGAGATCTTCTATCAATGCCCGGTTAGATCACCACCCTCAGACCACAACAATCTACCATGCATAAACATGCATTTATGTAGGGCTTGCGAACAGTTATGAAAAGTGAAACTCTGATACAAACCATATAGTTGCTGGAGACTAAATGGTAATGTTACAGGAATAGTTTACCCAGAAATGAAAAATTTGCATAACATTTACTCACCCTCAGGTCATCTATGATGTAGATGAGTTTGTTTCCTCATCAGAACAGATTCGGAGGAATTTAACATTACATCACTTGTTCTTCAGTAAGTGCTCTGCAGTTAATGGGTGCTGTCAGAATAAATAACATCTGATTAAAAAACATGACAATAATGACAGAGATCCATCTATTAATTTCATGTGAATTGAAAAATCTGCATGTTTGTTATAAAACCATAATTTAGACGTTTTTACTTTAAACCATTGCTTCAGTAAAGTATGAGTCCTATTTGTAGTATTGGGTTCTCCAGCAAAAAAGTTACCTTGTCTGAATCAGGAGAGAAATAAGTACAGATCAAGCACCACTTAAAAGCGAAAACAGTCTAAAACAGTTCTGTGATTATTATATCATTCTGATGGCACCCATTCACTGCAGAGGTTCCTTTGGTGAAGAAGTGACGCTAAAGAGTAATGATAAATTCCTCAAATCTGTTCTGATGAGGAAACAAATTCATCTACTTGGATGGCCTGGAGGTAAGAGTAAATTTCAGCATATTTTCATTTTTTGGCTGAATTACTCCTTTAAAAGGCCTCCCAACTGCATTGTAGCTGACAGGTGGTGACTCAGTTCACCACATCAAGTACCACTCTGCTTGTGCATGAGGCTTCAGCACAAGATGAAAGAGGGGTATTTTTCTTGCGTTGTTGCTCGTTGACCAGTAGGAGGTGCGCTTGTCTTGTGTATTACAGCCCTTCTTGCTAGCTCTCATTTATGACTTTTTTTTTCTTACAGGATCAACTGGCACAAGATCCCTCTGCGATTGACATGTTCATTACGGGTAACAAAGTGCAAAAGCTTTCATTACTGCATTGCAGTTTTATAAACCGTCTCAGATTATATGAACTCCTCTCTCTCCTCTTTTCTTTTTATCAGGTCCTAATTTTACTGAGTGGTTTACTTCCTATGTTGACAATGTTGTAACAGGAAAATACCCCATCATTCGGGACCAGATCTTCAGGTGGTCCATCTTTCGTTAGCTTACATTTAAGACTGTCAGTCCAAATCCGATTTTTGTACATATCCGATTGGACTCCGATCATATTTAGCAAGTCTGAAAGACAAAAAAAATCATGTGAAATACAATTTCTACAAATCCGTTTCAAGCTCACTCCATATGTGATTTGAAATCCTATTCAAATCGCTTTTCTGGAAATCCGTTTCTGTCTGACCACTCAGATCAGATTTAGCGTAGCTTTTTTGCTTGTCACTTTCTCACACCACGTATAACGTAAATACGTCATACGCTGTTTGTAGAAAACATGCTTAATTTCTTTGCAGAAACAAGGCTGTGTTGTTGCGAAGTGCAAGTCAAGTGGAAAATGACAATGTACTGCTGGTCTACCCACCTCTTTGTGTTTTGAGATCGGCAGAGACGGCAGCATGGAATGAATCTGCACATTCCAGCTTCCTACGTTTCTGCCGCTGTCTCATAAGATGCATATGATCCAGCGCAACTACAATATGTTGTCACAATGTAAGACAACATCTGTTTTGCAAACTGTATTGCTGTTATGGTTGTTTTTAGCGTATGCATACCAAATGCAATGTCATTGCCATAAAAACCAATACAGATAGTAAAACGAAAAAGCGCCATGGGGACACAAAGCGTGTCTGAATATATGCGATACACAGTGTGGACAGTCAAACATTTAAATCAGATTACAATCAGATATGCAAAAAATCTGATTTGGACTGACAGTCTGAACAAGGCTTTAGTAACTAATGTCAGCATTTAAAACTACAAAAGCATATTATAAGTGCCCCACTACATTTTATCCCCTTTATGTTTGTTCAGGTATGTTCATGACAAGTGCTGTGTGGCAACCACTGGTGACATCACAGTATCAGTTTCTACCTCCTTCCTGCCAGAACTCAGTTCAGTCCATCCACCACACTTTTTCTTCACCTATAGAATCAGGTAGTACATAAATCCACACATTAATTTGGCTTTGTTATCTGAATATTTAAGAGCTGAGCTATGCATGAATGCTTGCCCAGGCCTGATAATAGCCTTTGCCGATGGTGATGAAAGATACACTGTGATATTTTTGACTTTGATAAAGTGAAGAACATTTTGCCTTTTGTTTTTTTTGTTGTTTTTCTTTTGGCGTGTAGCGTGCGTTTTTCTGAGATTTTGTCTAAAATGATCACAGCCATGACAGAATTAAGTTTTCCACTGAGGCAATATTTGTCCCCTTAATCTGATTTCAAAGCAATTTTTACCTTTTATAAGGGCATTTCTGGTCTTCTTAAATGTATGCATCATGTTTTTTATTGAACCGTTACATTTAACCAATAAATTCAATTAGAATAATGAGATAATGTTACCAATCAAATGAAATCCACATCAACAACATCCATTTTTCCATTAAACTGACTGTTTAATGCAGCTTAGAGGTAGCTTAACCTTTGTGCGTCCCTCGGGTCATTTTGAGTCGAAACTGATTTTTAAAGAATTAAAAAAAATTGTGTGTTGATCGTTACTGTTCAAGGCTTCTTTACTTTTGTCACACTTGCACCGGGAATACACAAAAAAAATTGAGTGGATTCGAGGAGTTTATGTGGGTGTTATAAATAAAAGTAACAAAAGTGTCCCTCGCGGGTCATTTTGACCCCCATAGGAATGAATGGAATGTACGAAAAAACTGTTTGATTTTTTTTTTTTTTTTTTAATATACAAAATCTGGCA
>NW_015538006.1:95017-96380 GCF_001515605.1 Sinocyclocheilus anshuiensis
TGTTCGAAAAAACTGTTTTTTTTTTTTTTTTTTTTTTAATATACAAAATCTGGCACAATCCAGTAAAGATTTATACCCAAACGAAGGGCTGAGACTACAGAATTACCCCAGTTCAGAAAACACTCACATACATACATACATACATACATACATACACACGCTCAAACACACACATAGTACACACACTCCCATAGAAACACATTATAACGTTTGATGTTTCTGCTGGGAAATTACTGTCATTTTGCAATATTTTTTCACTTAAAACCGTTAAATTTGAGTGATGTGGTGGAGACCAATGAGTTTATATCATATTTAGATTTTTAAATATATATTATATATTTATTACATATTTATGAAATTGTATGAGTATTCATATGTTTATGTTATAATTGAGTTTAAATTAAAAATTTTCCCCCACAAAATATAGATTTTTTTTTTAATGTCTCCTATATATTTGAATGTTATCAACCAATTTGAAGCCTCGATATGCCCATATTTTAAAGGGGTCATCAGATGCAAAATTAACTTTTTTGTTGTTGTTTGAACATAAATGTGTGTTGGAAGTGTGTACACATCCACTCAATAATGATAAAAATCCACCCAGTGTTTTTTTTTTTTAAATCTCTATTTTAAAATCCCCTTTCTCAAATCAGGCTGTTCTGAGATTCCTGTCAGAATGACAGTTCTGCACAGGCTGGAGCAGATGTAGACAAGAATGACTCCTAAGCGATTGAGGTGTTCTGTTGTTGGATGTAATAATGAACATAGCAGTCTTCATTTACTCCCGACATCTGAGCAGCTGAAGATGCAGAGGATTAATGTTTCTTTCGTTTTTGAAAGGAATGCGCCTCCCGATCTGCCTAAATGCGTTTAAGTTCACACAAATCATTCATGATCCAGCTTCATCAACAGAAGAAGTGAGTATAAGGGTTTTTTTTATGAGTCTTTGCAAATCGCCTTTCCTAATAATGTGCTAGTTAGCCAGTTTCGCGGCTGAAGTTTACAGTCTGCTCATCACTCCACGGAAGAGAGGGGCAGGGTCAGCAGAGCTCATTAGCATTTAAAGCAACATGGACTATAACCGCGAGCTGAAAACAGAGCTGATTTTGACAGGGTAAAAAGGGTGTTTTTTACACTACCATTGAGAAATTTTAACCAAAGTATGTTATAGACTTTTCATTAAGACCCTAAAGAATCATATTAACTTGTGGAAAATGGGCATCCGATGACCCCTTTAAATGTTTCACTTGTTTGGCTGCTGAGATGGTCCTCACTGCAGAACACAAGATCCAGGGGGCGTGGTTGGGTTCACATCCAACTCCTCCCACCTTACATATACCTAAACCTACCCATCTCCATCCCC
>NW_015538006.1:96816-111590 GCF_001515605.1 Sinocyclocheilus anshuiensis
ACACAAGATCCAGGGGGCGTGGTTGGATCCAGATCCAACTCCTCCCACCTTACATATACCTAAACCTACCCATCTCCATCCCCGATCCCTAAACCCACCCTTCTCCATCCCTAAACCTACCAATCTCCACCCCTAGATGTGGATCCAACCACGCCTCCTGGATCTTGTGTTCTGCAGTGAGGGCTACTGGTTTGGCTCAGTTAAGAATCTCCATAGGATCCTATAGGCCCCTCTAGTGGCAGTAACCATAATTTTATGACTCTTTTTTTTTTTTTTTCCACCAGATGACAGAAAGACTCAGTGACCCCATTCCAAGTTCATCTGTAGGTTTTTGATGAAAATGGAGTCTTTCGTTTTTTTGTTTTTTTTTTGCTGAAATACTGTGACAAAATTGCTTATTTGCTCATATTTTCTTAGAAATATCCAGAATTTAAGGTACATAAAATAAAAATCACCAAAAAATAATAAAAAAAAACCCTACATAAATAATTAGAAAAAATTATAAAAAGTGATCAAAATTAGCTTTCTGGACTAAAATAAAAATTAGTGTCATTTTAAGCCTTCGGGTTATTTTGACCCGCGAGGGACACTTTTGTTACAGGTACGGGAGGGACGCACAAAGGTTAAATAAATTTACAATAGCAAAAACAATGCTATGTGTTTAATTGTATATTTAACTACCAGTTACCAGCAAGTCACTGTCTTAATGAGTTGTTTCATTAAGTAATTTCAATGGTTTGTTTAAACGGCTAATTAATTCAGTCATTGAATCATTCATTAAACTTCGTTCAAATAGCTGATTCATTAAACTGATCATTCTCTGTGGATTCATTCAGTAATGAAGCACTGATATGCGCTACTCTGAAAAGCAAAACAGTTCTGCCTGTTGTTTCAGTTATTTAATTGTGTCTAAATTGTAACGTACAGTATTTATTTAACTACTTCATAAATTCACTATGACTTTTGCAATTGTGCTTTTATTTGGTAGAGAACAGCACTGTTGCTCATGTGATATTGCGTGACTATATCTTTTGGTGTAAATATAAGACAAAAACTCAGGCATTCTACTGGTGTTAAATATCACATTGTGAAAGGCAAATTTTTGTTTGATTTTTGCAAAACGAGTGACGTTGTTAAATCAATTTCGTTATTATCATAGACGATACATATCACACATGTGGCACGCTTCCTCTGTTTATTCTCCCAAGTGTCTTACCAAAAAGTAGAGATCTCAGTGCTTCATTTGTACACATAGTTCTTACTAAAATGATCGAGCTGCTTTCTGCTGTAACTTGCTATAATGCAACACAGCTGTACGAAGACCTGACATTTGATGATACAATGAGCTGTACCATCTTATGCATCAGGATTGAAATGGCAAAGTCGGCCCTGCCAGAGAATGCATGCCAGCTAGACAGTCGGTACTGGAAGATCACAAATGCAAACGGAAATGTGGAGGAGGTCCGTGGCCCTGGTGTTGTGGGTAAGAGCACATCCCTGTAAGCTAAGAGTAAATCAGAACAGTCTGCATTGGTAACAGAATTATCAAGATAGGACATTCTGAGTCTGATGATACACAGGGCAACTTTTTGAGCAATGTTTCCGTTAACGGGCAACCAGGTGAGACACAGGGCCTACAACCGATCTAAAATATCCAGATAGAAATTTGTTACCTGTTCTCAATGTGAAAGTGCTCAAGCAATATTGTTAAAAAAGTTGCCCCATGTATCATCAGCCTAACAGTATCTTTATGTCCATGTAATTCATTGTTACAGCTACTCTACTTTCTAAAGAATGTCCTGCTTCTGTTTTTTGCATATGATGAACATGCAGGCGAGTTTCCAGTGATGACACCCGGTAAAGTTCACGAATACGCCAGCTGCACCACATTTTCCACCACCTCCGAGTACATGGAAGGCCACTACACATTCCACCGGCTCAAGAACAAAGAGGAAGTGTTTGACGTTTCAATCCCACGCTTCCACATGGTGTGCCCACCATTCCGTGAATCAATGGTGCGGTCGGTAAGTCGCTATTTATGTCTTTCTGTAATGTCCAAGAAAAACGAATATCCAGGATGCTAATGTGTGTACATTTGTCATTTGAACTCCCTCATTCTGTGTTTGTCTCCCTCATTTAGAGCTCAGTCAGTGAGGTGTCTGCTCCTTATGATGAGGAGAACTCATCGGACACAGATGACTACGAGGAGGGAGAAATGCGTGGCATGAACATGGCTGACCCAGGAGGATGCTGCCCTCGGCATGTCTGATGCACTTTTACATGTCCCCGGCCAACACCCGCCCACAGATACTGACGCACAGACACACTCACACAAACAGGAGAGCAGGAGGACAAACAGCGCTTTTAGGCATCCATTGTTTATTGTACAGCGCTCTTGTGCCTGTCACCTCTTGAACGTTTTCTCCAGTTTCTGAGGGCATGTGTCTGGTTGTGGCATATCTGTGTCTGTGGACGTGTGAGATCATTGTACGTGTGTTTGAGACTGCAAGTGTGTTTTGTGATTCAGAGAGAGGGAGTTTATTTGAATGTGTGTGAGATTCTGTGAGATTGGCTCTTCTTGCCTGGGTTTCACAATGACCTGCCACTTAGCTAAAGAAATAGTTCAGCCAAAAATTGAAATGTACTCATCTTTATGTCGTTCCAAACCTGTATGTCTTTCTGTCTCCTGTGGAACACAAAAGAATATTTGAGTATATTTTGTCCATGCAGTGAAAGTGGAGTCCAGTGTTGTTTTGGACTTATTGTTCAAAAACAGACAAAAGACATGTTCGACAGAAGTAAGACAATCATACAGGTTTGGGACGACATGGTGACAAAATAGTTATTTTTGCTTGAACTATCCCTTTAAATCCTTACAATTACAGAGCACGAGGAGAAATTATGACACTACTATTAGCAGAAAAGTACACACACACTGTATCACGGTCACATTTTTCTTCTTTAAATCCTGTGCAAAAGGTAAATGATCAGAAAAATGTCTTTGTTGTACAGTTCAGTTTTTCAGAATGAAATCTAGGCAGACTAAGAATTTCTCTGCTTTTTTCTTCCTTTTCCCTTCCGAATGGGAATGTGAGCTAATCATACTTAGAGATATGTACGATTTAGATTTTCATTTATGACTGCAATTATATGTCATCATCTTTGTAAAATAATGCTGTGCAGTGAGATTTTTCAACAGTTTGCTATTATGTTCTGTTTAGGCCTATTGAACCAATCAGATTAGTTAATAACTCCTGGTTTTTTATTTTGTATGTGTGAGGGTTTATTTTTATTTGGAGTAAATAAAAAGGTAATGGTGTATCAATACCGTGTTTCACTACTACATTGTTTGTTTACATTTTTGTTGTGATCAGGATGCTTTCTACTATCTCAGCACAAAGAGGCCGTTGATCTATTTTTCACCAGCCAGTCTCAGTGCTATTGTCTCATGCTCTGGAATATCTCTGAAAACACTTATTGTTCTCACAACACAAAACTTAGTCATTTCTATCACTGTGACCCAAACCCTAACCCGAACCCACACCGATAGTGTCAATTGTCGTGGCAACATGTTGAAGAGGCCTTGTTGTGGTCAGACTGATGTTTCTTTGTTAAGCCGTTTTGTTTTTTGGCACACATTTCCTCCCACCTCTTTACTCATTCATTTCAACTATTCTGGAAGAGAGAAAATGCAAAATTTCTGTAACATATCTTAAATACTTTGACAAACAATTCATTTTGAAGTGCCCACACACTAGGACTAATACATCAGACATATAGGCTTTTCATGCCAGATCACTTCAAATCACATTTCGTTGCACACCAGTGTATATTTAATGGTCCTTTATGCCTACATGTGAGTGATTGTGATCATGTGTGTTCGTTGCTGAGAGCCTCACATATTTCAGCTGTTCTTGTGCTACAGCAAAATGAATCCTTGTGTGACCCTGTGTCCAATAATGGGCCATTTACTAAGCCACTGTCTGCTGAAGCCTGAACTAGATGTGTGGTCAAATTGTGTTTTAAAAAAAATTGCATATACATAAGAATGTAACTCTTATACTGCTTCAGCATTTTATAAGAAGGAAAAAAAATCTTCAAGAGGACCTGAGCGTATGTGCATGTAGCATAAAGTCAGGCGTGCTGATCAACAGTCAGAAAAGGTTAAAAACAAGAATTGTTAAGAGAGACGAATGACATGAAAGTAATGTGTCTTGTTTATGCAAGTAAGAATATAAACATTGTACATGTATGTTGAACAATGGGATTTTCGCTCTTAGTATATTGATTAAGCTGAGGAATAGAAATCTTTAATATTCTGCTTTACTCAGGATACTGAGTAAATATTATAGAAAAGGTTGCAGGTTCATTCAGAACAGAATAGCAATGGAATTCAACAGTTACAGAAATCACAATGACACTATTAATATTGTACTACAGAATAGCTCAGTTTTAGGGTGACCTGTCCCTGACTAATGTACAGCTGTGATTAATCAATTCTTTTAATGATGAATTGTTATAGCAATATTATTTATTCTTTTTATCTCTTAAAATAAAATGAACACACAATACCCGATAATTTCTTTTCAATATTTTAGGACAGTAGAATGGTATACAATGAAAGCACAAAAGATTAATTGAAAGAGCATTGTGGGCGTGTTTAGGAAAGCGTAAGTGGCTCAAGCTCTCCAGTTTTCAGACTGGTTTGGATGTGTCTGTGATTGGATACCTTCTTCACACTGGGGTAAGACTACAGAAGAGTAACTGAGAGATTATGGCATACTGCTTAGTATATTCTGAGCTTGTGAACCAGGCTGATTTAGATTGCATTTTTACAACTTTTAAAACTATAAAGCATTAAATATACTGACTTTTCCAGGACACTATGTTTTTTTCTGAGGTTATGGTAGAAAATTATGATAAAATGTGACATTTGATTTAAGGTAGTCATTGGTTTCAGTTTTATGAATACTATAGATTCTGAAAAGAAAATCAATCCATAATTTCATGAAAGGGAGACGAGCTGTCACAGGGTCAGAGAGTCAAATAAATTCTTATCTTTTTGTAGTTGGTTATCTCTCCAAACATAATTTGTATTATTATTATTATTTATTTGTATTTATTTATTTATTTTTGTGAATCCTACCGAAAATATAATTTAAATGAAGTTGTTGGGTAAACAATAAAACACTGGTGTACATTAATGGCAGTATATCAAGTAGTTAAATTTTAACTTAAAGGTTGAATTGTGTTTTCAGAACAAGCATATTTATTCGTTTTTTATTATTTAAATTTTTTTTTTATAAATGTCACACTGTGTTAAGTGTTATGCCATAAATTAAACATATGTTATGTATAATATATATTGTATTTTTATGGTTCAAGATGATTCATTTTGATCATGTGTGTTCATTGCTCACAGCCTCACATATTTCAGCTGTTCTTGTGCTACAGCAGAATGAATCCTTGTGTGACCCTATGTCCAATCATGGGCCATTCACTTAAGCCACTATCTGCTGAAGCCTGAACGAGATGTGTGGTCAAATTAATTGTGTTTTTTAAAAATTGCATATACATAAGAATGTAACTCTTATACTGCTTCAGCATTTTATAAGAAGGAAAAAAATCTTCAAGAGTAACTGAGCGTATGTGCATAGCATACAGTCAGGCGTGCTGATCAACAGGAACGGGTCAACAGTCAGAAAAGGTTAAAATGTTCTTAATGTTCATAGTTATTTGTTTTTATTGTTATTATTATTATTGTTTTTTTTATGAATGTCACATTGTGGCAAGTGTTATGCCATAAATTAAACATATGTTATGTATAATATATATTGTATTTTTATGATTCAAGATCCAGGATGTTGATAAAAGGCTGACATGTTCAGAATGAAGTTCAAAAAACAAATAATACAACATAATAGATTTAATAATGTCTAAAGCTTAATGATTATGTAAAATAACAAGCGAACAACAATAATAGTTGTGGTCGTAGTTGCGGTAATAATAGTAGTAGATAGCTTAATACAGGCCAGATAATCGGTCAAAACGGGATGTATCTCAGCAAATCTATGTACTCCTTAGATTACCCACAATTCTTTCTCTTATAATTATGTTAGTTAATCTTTTAAAAAAATGTAAAAATTGTCTTCATATGCTCATCATCATGTGGTTCCAAACCGGCGTGATTCTGTTACTTCTACGGTACAAACAAACAAACGAATGAACAAATAAATACATACATACAATTTTTTGAAGAATAATGGTAACCAAACAGTTTTGGTGATGGTTGACTCACCAAACACCATTATGTTCCACAGAAGAAAGAAAGTCACACAGTTTTGGAACAAACTGATGGTAAGAAGCAACTACAGGCTTGGTGTTTATGCATTAACCTGTTACAAGTCTAAAGTTTGAGATCAGTCTGCAAATTTATGAATGAAATTTTGGATGAATTTGATTTTTAAATCTAAATTTTGAATGAACATATCATGCAGTCACATTCAGACAAATTCAAATTGTACGTTATTCAGATTCCTCTCTCTCTCTCTCTCTCTCTCTCTCTATCAGGATTAGACTGGTAAACCGAAGGCATTATGAAAGCTTCTGTTGGAGTGTGTGTGGTGTTCGTTCTGGCTCTGGTGGGGCTTGGTATGTTTGCACCATGCATAAGATGTGTTTTTGTCATATTTTGCATTACTATTCTTGCAAAAAAATGTATCTCTGTCTTTGTCTTTTAAGGCTCTGCCATTAAATGTTACAGTTGTAAGGACTACACGGGCACATGCTCTAAAATTCGAAACTGCTACTATGATGATGCCTGTGTGTCCGTCTACGAGAGAGGTGCCAGTTCACTCATTCTTAGAAAATAGTGTCTTTCTGTATTCTAACAACGACCCTTTAATGACCCTTTGACTTTGCATGACATAACTCTCTGTTAACCCCCTTTTCTTCTAGGTGGTGACACATACAGGCAGTGTATAAAGTACTCCGATTGTAACTACGACGCAATCGGCGAGAAATTTCCCAAAATATCCAACTTCAAGTTCTCCTGCTGTACCACTGACCTGTGTAACACAGCACCTGTGTCCGTGTCCAGCCGCTCTGTGGTGGGAATACTGCTCTCACTAGCACTCTTCTGGTGGGGTGTTCTCTAAAACGCTTCTGCATTGTTCCTCGTAAAGCTGGTAGTGGTATCATGCAGTGAGAATGCAGAGATCTTCTATATCTTGAGTTAAGTGGTCAAAGAAGCATTCACAGCTTAAATCTCAGCTGTACGTTAAAACTATGTGTGCTCACTGCTAAAGCTTGTAAGCTAAAGCTTGTTTTTTTTTTTTTTAGTTTTGCACTTAATAGTGAAAGGGAAACCATCTGATTATAATTTATTGTATTCAGTGCTGCTTTATGTATGTGTACTCTTTCACGGCTAATCCTGTTACCCAGAAAAGTGGTACGAGTGAGTGGGTTACGAGGGAAGCTGACATTTTCAAAGGGTTAATGTATCATATCATCGTCATTTTCATAAAAACCCTTTACGCCTGCTTTTCCAATGCCTTGTTTACGAATGTCTTTTAAAACTTAAAATCTCTTGAAAAACATTGCGTGCAATATGTAGACATGTAGTCTTTTCAGTGTGCTGATTAGCTTCTTGTTACCACTATAGCCAGCGAAACTTACTGAACCTTTATGTGACCAATAAAAGGAACATGCAGTTTTATGCAAATTGAGAGTTTGAGAATTCTGTTTAATATTTACAATGATTCCTTATAGCTGTTTATTGGCAACTTACTATGCTGGAGCTGTTTAGTGTGTAATTTATGTTGTAAAACAAAATGTGATGTCTCTTCAGCTAATGTTAACCACATTACTTAACCATTCGTACCAGCCATAGGGTCTTTAACAGCCATAACTAACAAGTATCACTGCAGCACCCCATTATTTATAACTATTATTTATGCGCTTTGTTTCAGGATTTTTTTTTTTCTGGAGTTAATTAATATAATTAATAGTTCTCTGTAAAAATAACGTAAATAAATGTTTTTTGGCCATTCCCTTTATTGCTTTAAAAGTGACAAACTATTCCTTATTTGTGGAATGTCTGCCCAGACTGATAATAAAAGATAATAAAAAAATGAAATATGTGAATATGTATATATATTTCAACTACAGATGCAATTATGCAGATGAATGTGAACAAGAAAAGGGATACTGTATGTTAAATATGAATAGTGTGTTGGGTATTGTTTGGGTATCATTATGTATCTGCAACTGTTGTTACATTCAGATTTAGGCAAATTTCTTAAGAGATTTAATCAAACTATAGATTTGTCTCACAGAATATGCTGCGATTTCAAATATTTCCTTTTTCACATTTTTCTAAACACTTTTTTTATGGGCATGTTTCATTTTATAGTGGATTGTTGCGTTTTGATGGCGAAAAAAATAATCAAACATAAAAGATCTGAATTCATGCTGAGGGCAGTGCAAATATCAAATTCATTTTGAGGAATGCTTAATATTTTCTAATACATATAGAATTAAAGGCATGCAAATATAAAGTAGGTTACAGTAAGTACAATAATTGGATATACACAATTATTTATATTGCATGCTATTTTTAAAATAAGAACTTATCTTGTACCACTTAATGTCTGTACATCTCCAGTTATGCATGGCTCTAAAATGCATAAATATGGCCTATCAGTTATTTTCTGGTTGGAGTTATTGGACACTGATGCAAGAGATGGTACATAGTTCTTCTTATGTACAATTTATAGTTTGACCCAGTGCTTTGCAAACAGAGTGTTTAACTCATGTCATACATATGACCTCACGACCTTTTTATAGACCCTCACTATTTGTACAGCTGAGATCAATTGGGAACAAGAGAGAAAAATCTGTGAATATCTCTCTGGCACTGATTGGCTAGTGTGAAGTGTATATTCGACATATACCTGTATATGTTATGCAGTAACCAGGACCGTCACAGGACAAAATCTTTAGGGTGGGCCTCCCACTGGCTCAGTGTTTTTTGTTTTATTAAATAATTGGTCTAGACTAGTTCAAATAGAGATGCAAACAGGAAATTTCATCTGCTTCTTCCACTGCTAATAAAAGTCTCTCTGAGCAATGTCTCGTCTCCTGACTACTCTGCACATATTCATTACTAGTTTGAGATACAAGTTACATTTTTAAATATTTGCTGTGTGTCATTGCGTTGCATCATAAATAGCTGTCCTGTTGACTCTGTCAAGATTTTCTTCAAGACAAAAGACTTTCCCTTTTTCATTCTGATTGAGTGTCAACATGTAAAAACACACAAAACCCACAATAGGGAATCCCTGAGATTGAGAAGAGTAAATTCACGTTAATTTTGCCATGTTTGATATGGCAAGTTTATTGTTTATTTTCTGCAACCCACCATACCAAAATCTCTTGTCCAGACCAATTTTGGAAGAAGCAGTCAGAAATAAGACTTAGAAAATTATAAACTTGTAGTTAGCTCCTATATAAGTTCCTCTGTGATTGTATTCTTTGAACTTCTCCCAAAGTTTCAAGTAACCCATTATTTGTAAGAATGCATACTATATTTGCTAATACAACCTTGTGTATGAAGTGGTAGTGTTGGCCAGAGGTATGCTGTTTGCTACAGTGAAAGACATTATGTGTATAAAGCTTCTTTCAAGCCTGAGGTGTTCTGAGTTTACTCATTCTGTTTAAGAGCAGAGGGACTGTTTGGAGATCTCACAAAACTAGTAACTTGTGTCCTTCTTTTAAAATGATCATCTAAAAACAGAGAGAGACCAACCACAGAGAAGAGAACACTGGGCACATGTATTAACAGAAGCATAGGCAAACTCTTAAGAAAAACAGGTACGAGATCATTTGGTTCATGGTGGATGTCCACCTGAGGCATGATAGAGAAGCATTGCTTTTGTGGGATAGATTTGATTAGTTTTTGTACACAAAAGAGAGAATGAGATGCAATTACTTTACTTTTATTTATTTTTTATTGCAGAATTATTACTGGAAGTGCATGTATTTACTGATGTGGATTATTTATGTCCAAGTATAACATACTCTGCCGGGTAAAAAAATAAAAATTCACAGTTTGTATTTAAATAAGCAAATACTGTTACGTGTTTGACAAAAGTTATTTTAACCCTACCTGATGATATTTCTTAAACAACCACATCAGAATAAGTATCCTATGGCCATATTCCAAGTCGACAATGTCAAGATTCATCAGGCTCAAATTGTGAAAGAGAAATCGTGAGAAGAGACTTTAACCCTAATGAAAGCCTCTGGGGTATACTGAATTAGACTTAACAGAGTGGTTGGATTCTCCTACTGTCAACAAGATCTCAGCCAAAAATGAATGTAACCCTTGATGGAAATAATTGTTGAAACAATGCCACAACGAATGCAGAGCGAAAGCTGAAGGCGATCCAGCAAAAGCAGGTGCAACTGTTTTTGGCCAGGCAGTGTATAAACTGGTTATTTAGGGGTTGAGAATGTATATGATACAACCAGAAATTATGAGAAGTTCTTTCTCATCTGTTTTTAATGCACAGCTTCCAATAACCTTTTTTGTTTTGTCTGTGATATCCCACAGAAATTGACGAGGACAGAGGAGGAATGAAGTGTCACTGACTCTTCCAACTATTGTGGGAAACTCCCAAATATAGAATCCAGGGGAAAGACAAGTGCTCCCATCATCATTCTTCTTCCAAACCATTCTTCCCCTCTCAAGCCCTTAAAAATAAACTCTCAGTTCTCTTTCCTGCTCATATCATCCACTTGCTCTCTGCACTAGGTGCAAGTGTGTGGCTCTCAGATGTCCGGGTCTCTGCCCTTCCCTTCACCCTCGCCCTTTCCCTCATGTGACTACAGAGAATGGTCTGCAACCTGGGTGCTGATTCCGAGCGTGTACCTCCTGGCGTTTGTCGTGGGCTCCGTGGGTAATGGCTTGGTGCTATGGGTGTACATGGACCGCCGAGCGAGAGGCCGCGGGAGGATTGGAAGCGGTTACAAATCTTCCCAGACCATCGATCCCCCTCCTTATCCCTCCCCTATATCTTCTCATACAGTAACAGAGTCTTTAATAGCCAGTCTAGCATTGGCTGACCTGGCCTTCGTCATGACCCTGCCATTGTGGGCGGCATACACAGCGCTGGGCTACCACTGGCCCTTTGGCCATGTTCTGTGTCAGGTGAGCAGTTACATTGTGGCACTGAACATGTATGCGAGCGTGTTTTCTCTGACTGGGCTCAGCGTGGAGCGTTACTGCGTCATCACACAAAAGTGTGGCAGCAGCTCAAAGCAGGGACGGTCAACCACTTGCGCCAAGTGGATTGTGGGTAGCGTGTGGCTGCTGGCGGCTGGAATCCTGGCACTTCCTGCTCTGCTTCTGCGTACTGTTAGGGAGGTGGATTTGGAAGAGGGAGATGATGGCGATGGGCAGGACGGACATGTGTCCTCCTGCTTATGTGACATGGACTACTCTAGCTTGATCTCAAGTGAGCTGGACCCAGCAGCTTCGGAGCAGTCAGAGCTGATGTGGTCAGCAGCTTTGGGGTTAAAATCAACTCTGCTTGGCTTCCTGTTACCTCTTGTAGTGCTCCTGCTCTGCTATGGCTGGCTAGGGCGGCTTCTTTCCCAACACTTCAGCCTAGGCCCGCGTCCTGATCATACGCGCCAACGCAGGCTCCTCCGGATCATCATCACCCTTGTGCTGGCCTTCTTCCTCTGCTGGCTTCCCTTCCACACCAATAAGACAGTATCCGCTATGGTGGAACTGGGCATTCTTCCCTTTTCCTGCAGTTTCGACCAGTGGTTGGTGGCGGCCCATCCATACTCCATCTGTCTGGGCTATGTGAACAGCTGTTTAAACCCTCTGCTGTATGCTTGCTGTGATCCAGCTTTCCGGAAGCACTGCAGTGGTCTGCTTGTGTGCGTATGGGTCAAATGCAGAGGTCAGAAGGGGGAGAGGAGAATGAACACCACAAAAGTTCACCAATACCATCTGAGACACATGAAGTAACAGTTAGTAAAGAAGAGCAATGAAGAGAGATTTATTTGGCAGACTCTGTGACAGCTGAACTGTTTCTGTGGAAAATTCTTAAGAGGACTGTGAGAATCAGATTATTCTTTCCATTCATCTGTGAGATTTAGCATGAACTTCACCTCCTCAAGAAAACAAGATGCCAACATAGTGTGGGAACTGATAAACAGACAGGATCCAGTGAAGGTTTTCCCATGACATTATGCCTGAAGAGTAAAGATGAGCTTTCAAGTTCTAGATGAAATAGAGCTGCATCTCCCAACATTATGATGCAATTCTGACTGTTTGCGCAGTGTGGGTATGTTGTTGAATTATGAACCGGTTAAGTATGATATCAGGCCTTATGTGCAATCTTTTTTTTTTTTTACATGTAACCAAACTTTGAGAGCCTCAGTGATTTCAGGATCAGCAGACATGTATTTTTGTATTTATGAATGTACATTTCTAAAATAAAATTAGAAAAAAAAAGTTGAAAAGTTCTTCAAACCCAACAACGTACAGTAGATTGATTCCTACAAAAGGTTTAAACCAAGCGGCAACCTTCCGGTCTCTCTCGTGAAACCAGGGCCAGCGCGTGCATATAGGCGAACTAGGCAGCCGCCTAGGGCGGCAGCACAGTCAGGGCAGCAAAAAGGACAGAGATTTTAGTTTATCTTTTGGGCATTCTTTGGAATTATTGCACTCATATCAACAAGTTATCACCCCTTAGTTATTCTAACTCTAAATGAACTTAGCTTCATACATAGTAATGCCGCTCCCGCGCTGTGCCCCACCTGAGCGGCATCAATATCACATGCAAAACTCCCTCATGTAGCCTACTTCCATAAATGTCATCAAAATGAATAAAACTATCCGGACCTGAATGACTTTTGCTACTGGTGATGTCTGATGAATTTTAAAGCCTGATGTGCTTCTGAAAGGTAAGATTATAGCCTACTGTGAGAGAAAGCATGGGGGAGACACAGGTGGACCAAGTGTAGGCCTATAATGTAATCCAGGGGTGCCCAGTTGTGTTTGATCAGGGTTTTAGCTGATCTTTGCAGGAAGGTAGATCTCCAGGAACAGGGTTGGGCACCCCTGGTGTAATCTATTAGATAGGCATGTTCATCCACGTACATCCAAACACATACATACACATACATCCACACACAAAAAAAACAAAAAGTGATTTGTTTTTTTTTAGCCAGGTAGCCTAGATATTTAGCCTTTATCATTTATAACGCTACGAACAGTGTTTCATTTGTAAATTGCGAGGTCCCGGAATAGAGCGGGGTGACGGATCCAGCAAGTGATCAGAGGATGGAGAGGTAATGGAGCTTTAGCGCAATCATTTAGTGGACCCACTTGATTACCAGCTTGCATCAGTTGCTTTTATAGTATGCACAAATACTCTAAAAGTCATGGTTATTTTATTGTTGTATACATGTTTAAACTGTAAAATATGTTGTATTAAGAACCGTATTAACTAAAAGGCATTTAGAGAAAGAAAGAAAGAAAAATGTCAAAATAAATGAAATGCTAAAACGAAATGAAACCAACAGCAGTTATTGAACACCTAAATAATAAAAATAATAATAATAATCAAAAATAAATAATCGTTTTCATCAAACTTTTCATCTTTCATTGGTGCGTGAGGAGGGGGATCCGCCAAATGAGGTTATCGGAATTCGGAGGTGCTGGACCCGGACCCAGCTTGTTCAAATTACACCCTGACTACGAATAGGGATTTCGGCTGTACGAGCACGGCTTGAACAGATTTCTATGTCTCTTAGTGAAAATGAACTACAGAGACTTGTGCTTTCCGTGTCCTGAACAATGTTCGTCGAGCTGCTTACCGGGAATTCTCCCAAATCTTCCCATGGCCACTTCAGGCCTGTACATACACTTAATTTGCTATTTGCTTTTTACTAGTGGTTATTTTTATTAATTTATTTTTTTAATGTTGCAGTAGGAAGAAAATATATAATATATAATAAACACGCCCGTGTCTGCTTTATTTTAACGCAGTTGTACCAATAAACAAAATGTCCAGTCTTTCACATGCATCTAGATCGTGTTTAATTGTGAATGTGAAGTGGGGGCGGCACGGTAGGGTTTTGGCTTGGGGGAGGCACGGTAGGGTTTTGCCTAGAGCGGCAGTTGAGCTCACGCCGGCCCTGCGTGAAACCAATGAAACCAACACTAAAACTGCAATTCGGCCGTTACAGGCTGGCTCCAAAAGGGAGTCAGTCCCATAGACTCCATAGACTCCACTGCCCAACTTTACAGCAGAAAATTTTTTTTACAGCCTGGTACAAAAAGTGGTTTTGGTCTATATAGCTAATTTTGCCCTTCATGACAACTGTGAGGGGGGTGAATTTTTTTATAACTCATCAGTTTAAATTATATTAAGCCTTAAAGTTCTGCATAATTAAGGGCGTGGCCACTTGAGTGATAGGTGGATTGCCGCTGCTGTCACCACCGTCGAGCTAGGTGGGCGTGGTTTCAGCAACCTGCTCCCGCCTCTGCTAATTTTCGATTATACGGGAGTGACACGCGGTGACGCGTTGCCAAGATGGTGACGGCCCGCTCCGCCCACTTTGAGCTTCAAAAGCAAGTAGGTATAACTGCAGACCGGAGATCTCCAAAATGGGGCGTGAACTCCAAAAGTGGGCAGAACCTCCAAAATGGGGCGGGGTCTCCTCGCGCAAAGACTTTCACCATTGGCTCT